>NW_022196903.1:92413088-92419960 GCF_008632895.1 Mastomys coucha
TAGAGGGGAAACTGGGAAGGGAGAAATTTACATGTAAATAAAGAAAATATCTAATAAAAAAAAAGGATGATGTCATTTAACAACAGAGAAAGGAGAAACAGAATTCAGACAGGTGATGGTTCACCGTGAATGTGTTGAACTTTTCGAAAATTCTTGGAACATTTGTACAAAGATGCAAAAGGCATGGGTCATAGAAAATAGTTGTGTGGATTGAGAACCTATCAGCCCATTGATATAGGAAGATCTAAATGACTCAGGCCTATAGATGTGAGAAACACAGACATCTCATTCACAGGGTACAAAGTGTCAAGTTGAATTAAACTCTGTGCTACAGCACAGTGACAGCACATAATGAAATGGTCCTGTTGAAGAGCGCAGCACACATGAGCAAATGAAAGCTGGGGTGACTGGTTTGTTAAGTGGCTTGGTTGTGGCAATCTTTAACAGGTAGCCCAGGAGACAGGCTTAACTGCTGAAGGACTGGCCTTAGAAGCATGAGAACTGGGGATCAGAGCGCATATAAAAAAAAAATTGCTGGGTGTAGTGGTGCATGCTTGTAACTCTGATGTTGCGGAAATGGAGACCAGTGGATTGCTGGGGCTCTCCGGCTACCCAGGCAGCCAAGCCAAGTCATCAAGCTGGAAGCCAAGGAAGATAACCTGTCCCATGAAACAAGGAGACAAGAGCCTGAAGAATAACACGCCATGCTGACCTTTGACCACCACGTGCATGCACATTTACATGCACCTGCATGTACAAAACACATACATCTTCCGTGCTATAAGGATATGAACACTTGTGATCATCAACTGTACTTCATTTTTAAGAAAATACTTAAAATGAGCTGAGGAGAGGGCTCAGTGGGCTAAGTACTTACTACACAAGGGAGAGGACCAGAGTTTTCAAGTCCCAGCACAGCCTGCAATCCCAATATATAGAAGGCAGCGACAGAGTATCCTAAGAGCGAGCAGGCTCCTTAAGCTAGCCAAATTTGCAAACTATGGGATCAAATGAGAGACACTGCCTCAATATATAAAAAGGAGAATGATCAAGGAAAAGGAAAAAATGTCAACCTCTGGCCTTCATATATACTCATATACTTGTAACCACGGACAAGTTAATACACTCATATATACATGCAAACCCCACATACATGCATGCTACATGCACACAGGCTCACGCAAAACTTAAAACTGTTCCTGACAATAGTATGTCCTAAATAAATGTTTGATCCTAGGTATTATCTTAACTGTATTCTTTGATGGAGCTCCCTTATCATGACATATTCGGCTGTTTTATCAGAGGACACACTCCACGAAGCCAGAAAGTATGTTTGTTTCACTTTGTTGGCAAAATTGTTTTATTTTGGTATAATTTTTAATTTCCAGATAACCACAAAGGTAGCCCAGATAATGATTTTACACTTTTCTCGTTTCCCTTCTGTATAAACATAACTCAGTTTCAGAACTAAGAAATTAACACTGATAAACAGTGTTGGGGTGCTATCTTTCAAGTTTCTTATTTTGATTTGATTTTTGATACAGCATCATTACACAGCCCAGGCTTACAAAGCTCAATCTGACCTTCATCGCCTAATTGATCCACCTGTCTCAGCTTCTAGAATGCTGGGATTACAGAGGAGGTGAGACCTAGTAAGCAATGTTAGTAACTGAACCAGAAGCCTTATCTAACTATAGTTTTCCTTCAATGTGGGAAATCCCCAACCCCGTAGCCAAGCTTGCATTTTCTGGAAGTTTAGTTACTCAAAGTTAACAACAGTCCAAAAACATTATATAGAAAGTTCCAGAAATAGATAGTTCATGAGTACATAGTGTGTGCCTTTCTGAGTCATGTTATGAAATCTTGTACCATCCTGTTCTATCCTGCCCAAGGCTTGACCCATCCCTCTCATTGGTAGCTGCGGGTGCTATTCATCTGTTGGCCACTGAGTTATCCCTTTGGTTATCAGATCCGCTGCCATGGCATCATGATGTTTACTTAAAAAGAAATCCTCATTCCACCTACGGATGTTCCCAAAGCACAAAGGTACATAGAGATGCTGCAGATTCACATATCCTGAGAAGCTCAAATGCACTTCTCTTATGTGGAAGAGTGAGAGTCCGATTATATCTTGAAGAAGAAATCATATTCATGAAGGCTTTCTTCCAGTAAATTGTTAACAATTGTCCTTTTTTATTGCACATGTATATGTGTACAGTATACATTCATGAGCATATGCTTGTTTGCATGTATGGGGGAACACATATGTGTACTGTTTCACATATGGATGAGTACATGTGGAAACCGTAGGGTGAAATCAGGTGCCTTCCTGGATTGATGCCCACCTTATTTCCTGCAGCAGGGTCACTCCCTGACCCCAGCGCTTTCTGACTCAGCTAGCCTAACTAGTCTAGCATTGCCTCAGGAATGCAGTCTCCCATCTCCCAAGTGTGGGAGAGCTGGCAGGCAGCCAACCCCACCTAGCCTTTGTGCAGGTGCTAGGGATTCAAACTCTGGCTTTCATGCTTACACTTCATCTACAGGGCCATCACTCCAGCCCCATGTTATCGTTGCTCTATGGCTAGCTAGAATTCTAATCTTTTGTAGTGCCTTCTTTATGAATGAAAATTTCATCTTGTGTGTGTGTGTGTGTGTGTGTGTGTGTGTGTGTGTGTGTGTGTGGCTAGGGAAGAAAGCAGTATGCACAAGTTCAGCCCTATCCAGTTTCAGGCATCACTTGGAACACATCCCCATGAATAATAGGGAGACACTGGATGTCCTTTGTCTGGCCATGTGGTCAAACCCGGATCATAGATTGTATTTGATGTATGTGAGTCTTCGGTCTTTCACCTATGCTGGTTCATCAGTTTTCCCTCATCTGTCACAACTCTGACACCCTTAAGGAACTTCTTAACATCTCTGTAATAGGATGCAGCTGGGGGTCTCCCAAAAGTAGATTGTGATTAGACCTTAGGCCAGAATAACATAGAAGTAGGCTGGCAAGATGGCTCAGTGGGTAAAGGTGATCACTGCCAAGCATATTGACCTTGAGTTGAACCCTTAAGCCTCACACACTGGAAAGAGAGGATGAACTCCCACAAGCTGCCCACTAACTTCCAAGTGTACATTATGGCTTTTGTGTGCGTCATCAGTTGATGCTCATCAGAACTCGTGATGTGTCTGATGTCTGTGTGTCCTGCTGTTGGTTGTGCTCACTTGCATCCAGTAGCTTGGGTCACCATTGGGCTCCTTATGCTCTGCATAATCCCTGGCATATAATAAATGAATAAAAATGATAATTAAGTGAATGCTAACTTGCTTCGTTTCTCTAACAATTGCAGCAGGGCAGTCTACTCTCTCCTGTGGGCAGCTGTGGCTTCTGACTCTCCAACTCTATCCTTGTATGACAGGAGGATAAGTTAATGAAGGTACAGGCTTATGTTGCTTTGGTGAAGCTGAAGCCACTGTTCTTCTGTGCAAGAGACAAAACGCATCCACATGTTTCTGGAAGTCAGATCACGAAAACACTAAAAACCAAATTTTCTTTTCTTTCTCTGAAATATCTTCTTTCCAACAGGAGTAAAGGCAGAATCCACATATCTGGAATTCTTCAAGGATTAAAAAAAAAAAAAAAAAGGTTACAGGCAGAATTCCTGTAGACCTTGTCAGGCTCCTGTAAATTCATCAAGCCTTAGAAATATTCATGATAAATATTGTGCATTTCCCCATTTCTATAGTTAAGGAGGAAAACCTCTAAAGTGTTCTTGCCCCCAATCCTAATTTACTCTGTAATTAATCTGAAGTGAAAGCTAATTTCTTTGCTTACTTTGACAAATATTTTAGAACAAAGGGGTTACTTTAATTTTTTAACTGACTGGCTAATCTATTTTTGATGACACTAATCTTTTTTGGCTGGAGGCAGTGGCTGAGTAGCCTCCACATCACCGTTGTTCAACCTAGACTCCCTGGAGCCAGAGGTTCAAGTCCCAGTCGGGTCACCCCAAGGAAGGCTGATAAATTGAGTGTTTTGCGATGCAGCCCTGACAGCAAGGCGATCTTTCAGTAGAACCCTTGAAAGCTTAAGGTTTTTTCCTGGACATTAATGATCCCCAAATAAAAGAGGCCACAGCATTGAAAGCCCATTTCTCATGAGTCCTCTACACGAGGGTATGGGAGAGACTGTTTATGACAGAGTGGGGGGAGGTTAAACACATTGGAAAGGAGACTATTTTGTAGATTTCAAACAGGTGTAATGGGAGGGAAATATGCTAGAAGCCATAGCCGTACACTCAGAACCAACCTTCCCACCAGCAGGAATGAAATCCCAAGCCTTTAGATATTAAAAATTCCTTCTGAAGCAGATTTCAGAATATGCTCAGAAAGTGCAATGAAAGGAATATACAATGGAAACTTAGCCCCAGTAGAAATAGTAAAAGTGACCATTGTAAACTGCCTTCTGCATCCTCTCTCTATTCTTCTGTCAGCCAGGCAAAGATGGTAGCTGATGATTGACTGTGAAGGTGAAAACGTCATTGTGGTACCCAGTATCCCAGCTTGAGATACAGTAAGTGTGGAATTACAATTTTCTGGAGATCTGGAGGAAGAAAATAAACAAGTCAGTTTCACCATTTTGCCCATAAAAGCTGTATGCTTTGTGTTGATCTTTATTTAACTGTATTATGCACTAAGCACCCTCACATGCTTCTAAATATTAGCTGTGTCATATAATAATGTGTCTGTATATATCCACATGTATTTGTTCCACATTTGCATGCAAATTATTTATTTAATATTCTTTAGTGTATTTTATTACTGGAAGAAATAATTTATAACCAGAAGTCTAATATACTTGTTATATTTACAGGACATGGAAAAATGGTTACTTAATTATTAAATGAATTTAACTATTCTCCCCGGGGGTTCAGCTCATTCATTTATTTTTCATTCAACAAATGTTAATAAATGCTTATTATGTTCAAAGTAACATCCTGTGCACTTTGTTCCTATTCAAATTGTGTTTTGTGCATGTGTGTGTGTGTATGTGTATGTGCACAAATGTATGTAAGCACGGCTGTTCATTTGTGTCTGTGTATATGTTCACACATGTATCTAAGCATGACTATTCGCCTATGTCTGGGTGTATTCAGTGTGTGTGTGCACACAAGCATGTAAGCATGACTGTTCATCATGAAAAGAGATAAACCTTCTATGAATTACCTGAAAGGAACAGCAAAAGTTATTGGAAGATAAAAGAGCTACTTACTATGACCACGATAAACAAATTAGAGTTCAGTCTTCCAATGATACCTACACAAAATCACTAATCATGAAGCTGTGAAAGAAAATTGCCATGTGTGGTCTCTCTGAACTGCGTTGCTCTGGAGCCCATCAAAATGTAGTAAGCTGTATTGGCAATGGAATTGTGTTTACTAAAGGCATTAGGGAGAATTTCCTGGCTGACTTGTGAAAGAATAAAACATTGTCTTCTCTATGCACAGGCTAGATTCTTACAATTTAAGAGCAGAGAAGAACTATAAAGATTATCTAATTCATTGCCTCTTAATCTTTTAAGGGGTCATGTACCCTTTTAGAATCCAATTAAAACTATAGACTTTCCCCTTCAGAAAAAAATTCACAAGCAAAATGTGGTGTAATATTTCACAGGGTTTATAGTCACCCTCCTTAGCTCCAGCTAAAACTCGGGGTTATGAACTCCTGGTCTCATCAATATTCCCATTGTATAGATGAATAAACCAGGGCCCAGGGGTAAGGGAAGGTTATAAGCCTAATTCTGTCTCCTCCAAATTTATATATTGAAATCTTAAAGCTCGGTAAGTCAAAATATAACTGTGTCTGGGGATTAAGGTCTTCACCGAAATACTTAAAGTAAAATGAAACTGTGATAGTAGGCTTTGCTCCAATACAACTAATGTCCAAGTTAGGAGGAGGTATTTGGCCAAAATTATACACAGATCATGTGAAGACGGCCATATGCAAGGCAAGAGGAGCAGCCTCAGAAACAAACCTTGACCTTATATTTCCAGCCTCCAAAACAGAAAATATATTTTAGTTGCTTAAGAAACCCAGACTGTTTTGTATTGTTATGGAATGTCTTGCAACCCAAAGCAAGAAATGATTAACAATTTATTTAGCAAACTAGATAGTGCCTTGAGTGGTGTCCCGTTCTCCAGCCTCCTTCAACACAGAGAACCCAACTTTTTTCCTTCCTTCCTTCCTTCCTTTCCTTTCCTTTCCTTTTTCTTTTTCTGATTTTTTTGAAAGGAAATCATCAACATATTTGATTCATATGAAAATGCCACTTTTAAAGTTTTGTATGTGTTTGTATGTGTATGTGCATGTTTGAGGTTACATGTGGAAATGTGGGCACAGGGGGGTTAGCAGAGGTCAACCTGTTTTCTGTTTACCTTGTGTTTTTGAGACAAGGTTTACCACTTGGCCTGGAACTTGCTTATTTGACTGTTTCTGCTAGCCAATGACTGCCGGGGATCTGCCTGCCTTTACTTCCCCAGTACTGGAATTACAAGTATGCACCACCATGTCTAGATGTTTTATTTATTTTTTTTTATTTTTTATTAGATATTTTCTTTACTTACATGTCATATGATTTCTCCTTTCCCAGTTTCCCCTCCAAAACAAAAACAAAAAACAAAAACAAACAAAAACAAAAAACAACAAGAACAAACCCCTGTTGTCTCCCTCCTCCCCCTGCTTGCCACTCCACCCTCTCTCACTTAATTGGCCCTGGCATTCCCCTACACTGGGACACAGAACCTTCACAGGGCTAAGGGCCTCTCCTCCCATTGATGACCAACTTTGCAATCCTCTACTATACACATGCTGCCAGAGCAATC
>NW_022196903.1:92420027-92431315 GCF_008632895.1 Mastomys coucha
ACTCCTTGGTTGGTGGTTTAGTCCCTGGGAACTCTGAGGGTACTAGTTAGTTCATATTGTTGTTCGTCTGAGGGGACTGCAAACCCTTCCGCTCCTCTGGTCCTTTTTCTAACTCCTTCATTGGGGAACCTGTACTCAGTTCAATGGATGGCTATGAGCCTCTACTTCTGTATTAGTCAGGTACTGTACTGGCTGATTTTGTGTGTCAACTTGACACAGGCTGGAGTTATCACAGAGAAGGGAGCTTCAGTTGGGGAAGTTCCTCCATGAGATCCAGCTGTGGGGCATTTTCTCAATTAGTGATCAAGGGGGTAGGGCCCCTTGTGGGTGGTGCCATCCCTGGGCTGGAAGTCTTGGGTTCTATAAGCCAGCAGGCTGAGCAAGCCAGGGGAAGCAAGCCAGTAAGGAACATCCCTCCATGGCCTCTGCATCAGCTCCTGCTTCCTGTCCTGCTTGAGTTCCAGTCCTGACTTCCTCTGGTGATCAACAGCAATGTGGAAGTAAGCCAAACAAACCCTTTCCTCCCCAACTTGTTTCATGGTCATGATGTTTGTGCAGGAATAGAAACCCTGACTAAGACAGGTGCTGTCAGAGCCTCTCAGGAGATAGCTATATCAGGCTGGAGTGCCCTTCCTTCAGTCTCTGCTCCATAGTTAGTCTCTGCAACTCCTTCTGTGGGTATTTTGTTCCCCGTTTTAAGAAGGAATGAAATGTCCATATTTTGGTCTTCCTTCTTGAGTTTCTTGTGATTTGTGGGTTGTTCTTCGTGTGTCTTTTTCTATGTTTAGACAGGGTCTGTCTACATAGCCCTGTCACTATGTAGACCATACTGGCCTCAGGCTCACAAAGATCTCCCTGCTTCTGCCTCACAAGGGCTAAGATCAAATGTATGCATGCCCAGTTTCCAATTCTCTTCCAAGGTGTGTGTGTGTGTGTGTGTGTGTGTGTGTGTGTGTGTGTATTAATGAAAAAGCACACTTTCTGGTTGCCTTCCTTCCACATATCTATGATGCCACTCAATTACAAAATCAGAACCTTAAAATGTGTCCTATCAAATCTTCTAAACACTTGTAAACTACATAGAGGAAGGAGTCGTGCCCATGACTGTTAGTAATGGCATAATAAGTTTATTTTCTAGATGTAACATCTCTTCAATATTTACTTTACTTACTGGAGAATCTCCTCCTAGCCAGTTCTCAGATAAATACCTACAATTCTACCATACCTCAGAATAAGTCATTTTCCACTAAAACTCAGAACAAGCCATCATAATTAACAAGAATCACACTGAGGCTAAGAATTCATATGGATGCTTCTCATCTCACAGATGATGTCACACTGTGGTTTAATGGGTGAAAAGACAGGTTCTAAAGGGAGAATACCTGACTGTGCATCTTTTCCCCTCTTATTTTATCCCCCTGGATAGGTTACCTAGCCTCTCTTTTTTCAATCCTCCTTAATATGGGGATCATAGCAGAGCTATCACCAACAGTTATTTCGAGGGTTAAAAGAAATAATATATATTATATGTATAGCACTGTGTGCTCAAAGTAAACATCTAATATGAAAAATGGGCTTATGTATAAAAACCTAAAATAAAAAAATTATCAAGCCCCTAAAACTATAAAGCTTCTAAAGAGAAGCAAACAAATGCAAAAACCTGTGACTTAGCATTTCAAAGAGATTTTTAGACAACACATGGAAAACGTAAGCCTTAAAAGAGAACGATTAATTAGATGTCCATGAAATGAAAAGCTGATGTCCCTTTTTCATTGCTGCGGAAGCCAGAGGACAACTTGTATAGAGTTGGTTCTCTCCTTCTGAGGGTTTGCTGGCGTGGAACTCAAGATATCAGGCTTGGCAGCAAGTGCCTTTATTTATCTTGAAGGCCCAAGCATCAGTTCTTTAAAAGACACTGTCAACACAATTAGTTTGCTACCCTGTGTATTTTTGTCATAGCATCCCAAGCTGATCAAGATGGTGCTCATGAGCACTGCTACACAAAGCAATGCAATGACTACCAGGCAGGTTCACTTCGTGAATGGGAAGTCAGCAGCATTTGCCACCCTGTCCTCGGCAGAGCTCTTCTGAGTTAGTGGAACTTCCATCCATCAAGATGATCAACCAAAAAACAGGCTGTCACTTGAACCCCCTTACTCCTTTCTCTACACGTGGGGGTCCAGCCATTGTGCTAAGGTACCTCTACTTAAAACGTATTCTCTGAACATGACCACTTCCGAACACCTTTACTGATTCCACCCCACGTCAGGTCAAGTTCTCGGTCTCTTGGTTTGTTGCTCTGCGGCCATTTCCAAGGGCTCTGCCTCTTTGATTTTGTGTCAGGGATATTTGTCTTTCTCTTATACCATTCACAGCCTTTCCATCCTTGGACTCCTTCATGGTTTCCTGAGATCCTCCTCAAATGCAGAACAGATTCTGGCATCTTCAGTGTGGCTTTGTAGCCTTATATGACCCAGGCTGTTTCCCAGACCTCACACTAATACTCAACAGGCTCCTGCAGTGTGCACTGTCTGACTCCTCTACAGACACACTGAGCCTGTCCTTTCCTCAGAAGAATCCCTATGTTTTCTGCTCCCCAGATTTTGGCCTGGACACTTCCCTGCCATCCTTCATGTCTCTGCTTCACCTGGTCAAGTGGCCTATTCTAAACATTCCTTTTAAAAGTGTTCAGAGTCAAACAAAGTCTGTTCCTTTATCTCACCTTCATTTCTTCATAGCCATCTGTAGTTGAAATCAGGTGTCTCTTCATTTGTTTCTGGTTGGGTTCGTTTTGTTACCTGTGCCTTAACATATGTTCCATATGGGCAGGATTTAATGTATTCTGTCTACTGTTGTATTTGGAGCACCCGTGATGAGCACACTTGAAGGTTTGCTGTATACGTAGCACAATGAATGGTGTATAGGACCTAAGGAAGACTGATGAATCCCCAAGTATTGGCAAAGCTGCTTCCTCTGGCCATCTCTTACTCTTCCATCTTGCTCCTCACTTCTTGTGTCCACTTCAACTATCTATCCTTTAGATGCTAGCTCAAACCCTTCTAGAGAGCTGACCCCAGGTGTTAAAAAACCAACCAGCCCCACCAGTCCTGCCTTAAGGTTCTGTAGAATTTTTCCTTTATTTATAGGCTGTTGTTTATATATAACTCAGTTCACTCAGGAGATTTAATTTGAAAATCTACCTCTTCTCTGAAAGCACCATGAACCTAAGGAGATTGTGCATTCTGTCATTGACCCCAGCATCTAAAGAGAGTGGCTGGTTGTAGTGGTTTGAATGAGATGTCCTCCACGGTCTCAGTCATTTGAACACGTGGTTCTTAGTGGCATTCTTTGGGGTGTGTCCTTGTTGGAAAATCGTGTTAGTGACAGGAGACAAATTTAGAGGTTTCAAAATGTCCTACGTCCCCAGTTCACTCTCTCTGCTTCCTGTTTTTGGCTTGAGATGTGTGACCTCCTCTCTCAGTTGCCAGCTCCAATCACCGTGTCTGCTGACAGTCTTCCCCAGGGTGGTGACAGACCCTGCCACATAAGCACCTCATCAGTTCCTCCTTCTATAAGCTGCTTTTGTCAATGGTGTTTCATTATAGCAATAGAAAAATAACTTATTGACTGGTCTGTGCTGTTATTTTTACCTTTATCTACTGTTTAGCGCTCACCCTTGTGGTGTATGAAGATTAGAGAACAATTGTAGAAGTGGATTCTCTCTTTCCACCATGTGCATTCCAGAAACCCAACTCAGGTCATCAGGTTTGGCAGCACCCAGTGAGCCATCTTGCCTGATCCCATGTTATTCAGTTCTTTTCTATTTATAAAGAATTATGCAATTGAGAGAGAGAGAGAGAGAGAGAGAGAGAGAGAGAGAGAGAGAGAAAGAGAGAGAGAGAGATCTCCACAAAAAAAAACAGTGAATGTGGAGCAGATTTACAGAATAGCGAACAGAGACTAGATTTCCAGATGTATAGATAAATCGACAGACAGACAGACAGACAGACAGAGATAGGTATAAATATAGTACAAATGTTGACCATGAGTTTCAAAGAGGGGAGGTGCTACTTAGATGGACGGATACATTCTAAACACATTTGTGTATAAATTCTCAGACATCACCACATAGACACAGCTCATCAAACCACACTTTCTCAATCTGCTCCCCTGTGAAGGCTTTCATCCAGGGAACCCTTTTCACCTATAGACTTTTTGTACCTCATTGAGCCTGTTTTTCCTTATGAAAATGAGTCGACTACATGAAGAACAACACAGACCTCTTTTGTACACCGCTGTGGTCCAGGTCCAGTTCTAGGAGAGGCACTAGGTGTGGAGGCTCCCTTCATTCTCAGAGATCTTACCAGGCAACGCTGTCATTACCCTGCTTGTTCCAACTGTCAACTGGACAGACCTGCCCTCCCCTGGGAAGAGAGTCTTAATGAGGAATTACTTAGATTAGGTTGGCCTGTGGGCATGGGGGGGGGGTTGTCCTGATTGCTAATTGATGTGCAAAGACTCACCATTTCATGAGCTCTATGATGGTATAAGACTGTATAAGAGTAATTGAAGCTAATTAAACTAGCAGAAAGCAAGCAAGGATTCTCTCTCTCTCTCTCTCTCTCTCACTCTCACTGTCTCTCTCTCTTTCTCTCCCTCTATACTTCCCTCCTTCCCTCCCTCCTGCTTCTTTAAGTTCCTATCTTAGCTTCCTATCAATAAAGACTGGTAACCTAGGTTTGTAGGCCAAGTACACCATTTCTTCTGGATCATTTTACATTTTAGTCCAGTGGCAGAAATGGGACCACCACGGTCTGTTTCAATGCATTAAGCAAAGGTAGGACAACAACATCTATTTGCAAGACTGGAAATCAGTAGAGAGAAGGGAGCAGATGCAAATCACAGATGAGTAAGAGGAACTAGAGGGACACTTTCCAAGAACCCAGTGCCTGCAGATACCTCTACACACATATGCGTAATCTAGGGCACCAAAGCACTGAGATTCAAACATAGTCTTTCCTTAATTAAGACCCCATGCTAGAACTGAGTTCTTTTAATGAAATACATGTTCGATGATATGGCACAGCTAGGCAGCATCATATATATACATATATATATACATATATATATGTATATATATATATATTCATTCCCTTGGGAATTGGCAGACTTTCTAGAGTTATTTGGCAATATTTATAGTGAACCTCAAAAATATTCCTGTCTTATATCACAGTCACTTTAAAAAAAACATTTTGAGGAAATTTTCAAATTCGTAGACAGGATTTTTAGTAAAAGAAAATTAGTCGTTTCAGAAAACTTGCAATTGTCAAAGATTGCAACTCGCCTTACCTAAATATCTAGTATCAGAATAAAACAGCATAACTCATGACCTATCAAGTCCAGTTGCTTTAAAGCTATTATAAATCATAACTTTACTGAATAGGTAACCACAGGAGGGAAGCGAGAGGTGTTGAGAAGGCAGGAGAGGGCAACAGGATACACTTGTAAATCAGAAAGGAGGACGGACAAAGAGAAAGAACCAAAACAAATGCTGTTTGAAGAACATCCCGATGAAGCTTATGTTTTGCATGCTAATAAAAATGTTTACTAGTATAGAGAATTTCCAAGGTTATAGTATTGAGGGGAGGACAATATTCTTTTAAAGTATCTTATACATTATAATACCTACTTATTTTGAAAAATGTGTCTTCTAATGCTTGTTATTTTTAAATTATGTGTATTTGGAGCAGGGGTGTCCATGTGAAGCTTCAAAGGGCAGAGGAGTTGGATCATCCTCTAGAGGTGGAGCCACAGGCAGTTATAAGGCACCTGATGCAGGTACCAGGAACCAAACTCGAGTCTTGTACAAGAGTAGGACCACTCCTAGCCATTAGTCATCTTTCTACCCTTTGTTTTATTTTATTTATTTTTGCCGTACTGTGCATCAAACCTTGGGTCTTTTATATGCCCTAAATAAATATTCTACCAATAAGCTGCATGCCTAATCCTAAAAGAATACTTACAACCCCCAAGTTTAATTCTTAACATCAAATAGTGACTTTACACAACTACTACAATTATTAATGTATATGTTGCCATACCTTATAGCTGTACAAAGTGGTCTCCATGTGTGTCCTCACTTGCTTGTGGCAAGGGGGATTATGCAGAACCTTTAAGCCAATCAGAGTGACTGTTGGCTGAAAGATTAATACCAAGGCTCCAAAAGTCCCCTCCTCACAGCTGCGTTTTCCTCTTGTTCCTTTCCTTACACACACACACTCTCATTCCTTCTCTGTCTTTTTAAAACAAGATCTTATTGATTCTTTGGCAATTTCACATCCTGCACTGCAATCACACTTATCTCCCAGTACTTCCATATCTGCCCTCCTCCTTTGTGACCCTCCCCCTCCCCCCCCAAAAAACCCACATCTCACCAACCACTCTGGGCAACACGATGCTCTCTGTCAACCATAGCCTTCTCCCTTAACGATCACAGCTGTAGTGTATCCCTTTCTACTGGGTATGTACTATTATTCTCCTCAGTTTTTCCTGCCTCTCCCTCACATATTCGTTTGTTATAGAAGCATTGGAAGCTGCAGTGTGTTACACAGTGTACACTTTTGTCCTCTGGCTACTGCTACAATAGCAATACTGGACCCTCACCTAGATTCCGTTTCAATATCCTGCTGTTGCGCTGTGTCATGGAAATCCTACAGCTTTGGATCTGCAAGACCTGCCCCTTCCCAGGTTCTAGAAGCTCGTAGATGGAGTACATGTTGAAGTAGGCCAACTCAAAGGCCTGGATCTGGGCCTATGGTGGGAGTAGTTGAGTTAGGCAGCCCACCAGCTCTCCCTTGTCCATGTCACCACCACCAGAGGTAGGCAAGGGTCAGGGCCAACTCTCCTGTGCTCATGCTACCATGGTCAGCTCTTCCTCTCTGCCCAGGCAAGGGGTGCGGCCAGCTCATCAGCACTAACAGTCATCACTGATGCCATCTTGCACTGGCCTGTGAGGGGTGAGTCTAGCTCAACAGGGGCCTTGGACATTAACATGGCTTCAGACCTCAGCCCAAATCACGGATGTCTGCATGATCTTTGATGGTAACAAGGGCCATGGCATCAACTTAGACCCCAGCTGTTGTAGGACCACAGACCCAGACATGGCCCTTATTGGCAGGACAGGCCCACACATCACCATGGCCTCCAGTGGCAGTACAGGCCTCTCAATTTCAGGCTCTTCCTGGCCACCACTGAATCTTCAGTTCTATCTCTTGATAGCTTCTCTTTCTTTCCTATCTCCCCACCACATTTTTGCTCATGGCAGTAGCACCCATCCAGGCAGTCCTCTCCTGCAATGCCTTTTTAATGACATATTCAAGTTCTGTTTACATGGCTACAAAATAAGTATGCAAAAACCTCCCATTTTACCTATAAGCTTCAGGCACTACAAGTCCTCTGGTATCTTCCTCTTGGTCATAATTAAAATTTGTTCTGTTTTTTAAAATTAATTTTTATTCCTTTTTGTATCCTCTGAAATTCTCCTTTTATTCTTTATATTTAATACTGTTCTCAGCCTTACCCTACCCCTACCCTCACCTCCCCTGCCTCTTCCGCTGACATACTCTCTTCTTCTCAACAAATCCACCTCTTTTTGTCCATCTCTTTATTTGTATCTGGCCCACTAAGTTTAACTAGAGTTGCTTGTATGACCATGGGTCGGATGTTACTTACTGGGGTAACATATTTGTGGCTACCCCATTGAAGAAAGTAACACTCCTCCGTAAACCATCAGTAGTCCTCAAAAAGAGTGAGCCCTTCCCCTTTCTTACTGAATAGCTGATAGACCCGAATCTTTTGCAGGTCCTATTCAGAGAGCAGCAGCTTCAACTGAGAGTGCATCAACCTTGTTGAGGTCAGAAGAAACCATTTTATCTAGTCTCCCCCAACGTCTGGCCTTACAATCTTTCTGTTCATGAACTTTAGCTTGGGTGGCAATATAGATGCTCCACTCAGGCTTGAGCATTCCAAAGTCACTCATTCTCTACATCATAATACTTATTTGGCCAATCCACTTTACTGAAAATTTCACAATGATTTTCTACTTCCTTTACAGTGGAGTCAAATTATACTGTGTATATGTACCACATTTTCGCTGAGCATTCATCTGTTGATGAGTATCCCTGTGGGTTCTGGTTTCTTGCAATTTGAACAATGCAATAATGAACATGATGTGCCTGTGTCTCTGTAGGATGCGGAGTCCTTCCCAATGGGATTTCATTGAGTGTCGAAGTGTAGCTAGTGGGATCACTTCGAGCCACTTTCTCCCTTACCTTTGGCACCTCATGTTTCTATTGATTCCTACCTTGCTAACTTCCCCTTCGGACAATACCAAGATAGCCATGGCTCTGGCCTCAATGTCCTCCTACTTTATATCCCCCAGTGTTTACTTTTCCTGTTCTCCTAGTTAGCATTTATATCCAGGCTTCCGTTCTTACTTCTTGCATTTAAGATCTGACCTACACATCACCCCCCCGCCCCGCTTTCTTTTAAATCTTTCTTGACAGTCTTCCCTCCATACCCTGACATAATCAGAGTTTTCTTCGAAAACATCAGTATGATACCCCTCTCATTATGTTGCTAGTTGCATGTGTCTAAACCATGTATTGTGATTCAGAAGGACTTTTGTGCAAATCTAAGCATGACCCCTGACACATAGGAATGCTAAAAAAAAGGCTACAACTTTCCAAGGCCCACACTTTATCACTTTTGTGATATCAAAATTTGTGTTTATCAAAATTAACTGAGATGATAGTATTTTCTAAAATCTTCAGAAATTAGTTCTTCATTTTTAATGGAGAACCCAAATCACCAGCAATTATGGAAATCATCTAAGAGGCAGAAAAAAAAGTTCTGTCATGTATGAACACTATGGTACAGCTGTGGCTACAATTGATGCTTCCAAATTGTGCAATGTGATCACCAAACTTCCTTAAATGTTTTTCTCTAAAATTGTATTTTCTCTAAATGTATTTCTTAACAGAAATAGCACACTACAGACTGTTCTAATCAATGGCGGTTAAATTTCTAAGTATGACACTACTATTTGGGCCATTTCTTGAGCATGGGATTCCCTGGGATAACACTTGGGAATCTTCTGGAACCTCCTGGATTATTTATCTCCTGTTCTCAAGGTTAATTCACATGAAACAATTTCTCTTGTTAAATGCCAATTCTGCCCTAAGGTATGAATGTCTAATCCTCATGAAAGAAGTGGGAGCTACACGTGTGCAGGGCGTCCAGTCCCTTAACTAATTAGTGGTGTGAGGATGTTAATAAGAGAGTGATTTATATAATACCAAGGACCTGCCAAATACAGTAAAATCTAATTTAGACCAACTGCTAGCAAGGCAGACAGAACTTGGTGGTGGTGAGGGAAACTAAGAATTATAAGATGTTGTTAAAGAAAGTATATTCTAGCTTTTCAATGCGTATGGTACTTCTCAAGCTTTAATAGAGAAAAGCATAAAGGGTTGCCGGGTAGAGAAGCATTAGAAACATCTTTAAAATAAATAAACTACACAGGGGATAATTGTCCTTGTCTAACATCATCAACATAAATTGTCCACGAACTGAGACTTTTCTGTGCCTGTACAGTGCTGTTCTGTGCTATTGCCCTTCTACAGCTTGGCTCTTGATGATCCTTAAAGTCTCAAGCTTTCAATGTTTGATCCTCACTCAGCCTGTGACACTTTTGGGTGAAACTGTACATAGAAGGTGGGTGCAGACAGAGGAAGGTATTTTTATGGGATGATTCAGTGATGCAATATGATCTATGGCCTCTTCTGGTCTCTTTCTTTCCTCTTGATGCCACACATGCTCCCAACCAGGATGTGAGTCACCATCAGAGGCTCAGAGCCACAGGGAACAGGAACTTCTGACACCACAAACCCAATTAAACCTTTCCTCTTTGTAAGTTGTCTATTGGCAAGCATTTTGTCATAGTAGCTGACAAACATACTTATTTCATTCCTGCAGAAGTCATGCATTGGTTTTGAATGAGCAGTTCTACTTTGTGAGCATGGGGGGAAAAGAGCTTCTAGCTTAGTTGGTGGAATCAGACTGTTAAAATATAAAGATTCCAGAAGAAAAAAAAAGCCACTTGTCACTTGTTTCCTGACTTTTTTTTTTTTTTTTTTTTTTTTTTTTTTTTGCATTTGTCTTGCTGATTCATTTCAGTTTTCTTCACCATTTCTCAAAGAAAGGCATTGTGGCAGGCCCATCATTTTTTTTTTTAACATTTAAAAACATATTTTAATTAAATAGAATTGAATCACATTCTTATCTCCCTTTTGTACAACCGCTCCTCCCAGAGACCCCCCTTCAATACCTACAATATCTTTTTTGTCATATTCCTTAAAATGTATAAAATATTATAACAATAAAAATAAGTTTTATAAAAGTTGTTTGATATAAAACAACAATCAATTTAACAGTCTTATGTAGATGCTCATCTACAGTAATAGTGAAAATACACTTTTCTTAATATAAATTTTAAATAACTCCAAACATATTAACTATATACTTAAAAATGATACATCACTACTAGTATTTTCTTAAATGAACATGAATATATAAAGTCTTTTTGTTTGTTTTGTATTTAGTAGAGTTTAAAATCTTGGCCCTTACTGTGGTACAAGCCCAAAATAAGAACAATTTTTAAACATTGGGTTTCATTGTAATAAGGCTGTATTTCAATGACCCTCACATCACCAAAGGATTTTACCTCAGTCGTAGCTAAGCTAAGAGTTGATAGTTCTGCTGCACCAAGAAATGAATTGTAGATTCGATTTTTGGATACAGACTTCCTGCTATGGTCAAAGCTATTTGACTTGAGTGAGTGACTTCATTCTCAGCCCACAGAGAACAGGTTACATTCATTTAAGAAATGGTGTAGGTATTAAGATAGTCTATCCATAAAGTCATTCTCCAACTGTTTCAATGAACAATGGTTCTGCTTGGAGGGTTGCACAGACATTAGGTGAGGGTAAGAATTTGGTTCATTAGCTGTGATAATTTGGAAAAGCATTCATCTTAGAGAAAGAGTAACTTATAAAGTCCTCTTCTTCAAACTTGATACAAGAGTTACAAATGTCAAGCAAAGCATTCAGTTTCACTTTGTTGTTCTCTTATAAGCTACCTCCCTAGTTAATCATCTATGTTTATATAAATACTTTTGAAATATATAAGCTGTTCTGAAAACCACAGTATAGTGTAAAAACATGAAATAA
>NW_022196903.1:92431835-92458560 GCF_008632895.1 Mastomys coucha
TTCTTTGACTGTTGTGTCAATGTTTTCTATGGTGTCTTCTGCCCCTGAGATTCTCTCTTCTATCTCTATTCTATTATATCTCTATATTATTATATATATATATTATATATATTATATCTCTATTCTATCTTCTATCTCTCTTCTATTCTGTTGGTGATGCTTGCATCTATGGCTCCTGATTTCTTTCCTAGGTTTTGTACCTCCAGGGTTGTCTCTCTTTATGATTTCTTTATTGTTTCTATTTCCATTTTTAGATTCTTGGTGGTTTTGCTCATTTCCTTCACCTGTTTGATTGTGTTTTCCTGTAGTTCTTTAAGGGATTTTTGTGTTTCCTCTTTAAGAGCTTCTAGCTGTTCACCTGTGTTTTCCTGTATTTCTTTGAAGGTGCTATTTATGTCTTTCTTAAGGTCCTGTATCATCATCATGATAAGTGGTTTTAGATCTGAATCTTGCTTTTCCGATGTGATGGTGTGTCCAGGACTTGCTATGGTGGGATAATTGTGTTCTGATGATGGCAAGTGACCTTGGTTTGTGTTGTTTATTTTCTTATGCTTGCCCCCTGGCATCTGGTTAACTCTAGTGCTACCTGCCCTTGCTAAATCTGACTGGAGCCTGTCCTTCCTATGATCCTGGTTGTGTCAGAACTCCTCAGAGTCAAGCTGTCTCTGTGATCCTGTGATTCTGGGATCCTGTGATCCTGGGCTTGTTAGATCACCTGGGAGTGGGGCTTTCTCTGTGTGTTGTGGGACTGCTGCAGAGCTTGCGCCCAAGGTCTGCTCAGACTAACCCAGACAGACCAGAAGGAACCCGAGTCACTTGGCTGGTGGAGTTTCTGTGTGCCTGGTCCCGCTAGTCCCAGTTACTCCCAGTGTTGGGAGAGATGTTGGTTCCTGCTCACCTCTGATCCTGGGTGTGTCAGAGCACCTGGGAGTGGAGCTTCCTCTGGGTGTTGTGGGACTGGCTGCAGAGCTTGCACCCAAGGTCCGCTCTGGACCCCAGCCCTCCTGACATTTTACCGATGACCTATTTTCACAAAGTACTGACTGTGTTCTAGTCACTGTTCTCGGAAACCATCATACCAAAGAGAGAGAGAGAGAGAGAGAGAGAGAGAGAGAGAGAGGCCCCAAGTCCTGATTTGATATGATGTATCTGAGGAAACCACTAGATACTTTAAATAGACAGAAATGCTTAAGTCTTATCTTATTTCTACAAGTAAGAGGGAATTAACTATTTCCCAGTCCCACCATCTTCTTGGCAGCAGCAAGCCCCTCTTGTCTTCCTCTGTACTTAGGCTCCATTTTATCTGTGGAACCCCCTCCTGCCCTGTCCTCTGCAACAGAAAAGCAATATAATACATCTGCTGCAAATTGTAGTCTATTGCATGTGGTTTTATACTGTTGATTTGATTCAGATAACACATGCTGCACACCTCGCTTGGGTTTTAACTCCATTTGACTCTCTTTTTAAAATCTTTTCCAGGTCTTCTGCACCTTTGCTTATTTGTTTCTTTGGTTATATAAAATTCCAAAGGATGAGCCTAGAATGACTGATACATCCTTCAGACAAGCAAAAGCCGTCAGTGTCCTCCCACTCCCCACCACTATAAGACATGCCTGCTCTGTTAGCAATCTGAGTGAGACTTTTCCTATATACCTAGGATGCACTTGTACATCCTAGGGAATACGCCTACACAAGTAAACCAAGAACCTCAGAGCAAAGTACAGACTCCTACATTTCCATGGTCCCTCCTGATGATTTCCACTATCCAACCGATGCTTGTGTGCATGGTGGGTAGGAATACTTTCCTATTAGTGAATCTTAAGGTACGCTTATGGACCTTCTGGCTCTTGTTTGGTTGTTTTCCATACCAGAGCTTGTACATAGGCCTTTCCAATGCTAGGTGGCCTCCTAGGCTTTTTAAACTTTGCACACTGCCCGTTCACATCCTTTACCTATATTGATATTCCTGGTCCTACATTTTGCAGAAATTTGCATATTTATATATTGCTACTAGTTTTGCTATTGAGAATATCTGTGTTCCATGAAATGTCATTGATGTATGTGTATGCATATATGAAGAGACAGACAAGAGTTAAATTCTATGTCATTCTGTCAGTCAAAATAACATTTCTCCCTGGTCTTTGCATGGTTCCCTGAACACTACCAAGTCCTCCTCCAGGTTACTTGCTAGCCAGTAGCCAGTGGTTTTAGTTAAGTCCTAGCTTGTGGGCTTCATGGTTTCTTACATGTTCCCATATTCCATACTTCTCCCTTTTAATTCTGTAGCTCTTTCCCTAGGCCACACTCTAATCTCCACTCTTTTGTTCAGCAAGGTGTTGATAGTGTACCTGCCCCTCTGTTCAGCCATTGCCCGAGTGAAGCAGTACTGTCAACCCACAAAACTGCAGACACTCGTAATTCTTATCCCTTTCAGTCACAATATTAGAAATTAAACTCTCCACTGGTTTCTGGCTGCTCTAAAACAGTTTTAGTGCCCTGCAATTGTTTCTTAAATATGGAATTTTATAGTTCGCTCCAACAGAGGTTAATATAAACACATTGCTCTTCCAACATTACCAGAAGTTGGTTATAAATTATGTGTGAAGAAATTTTAAAGCTTACTTGAAGAAATAATTCTTCACATCTGAAATATTATTTTTACTTCATTTAAAACAAAGATTTTTTTCACTTTTGTGTGTGTGTGTGTGTGTGTGTGTGTGTGTGTGTGTGTGTGTGTGTGTGATATGCGCATAAGGGCACCCTTGGATCCCAGAAGAGGGTATTGGATACCCTGGAGCTGGAGTTATAGGTGGTTGTAGCCATCAGACTTGAGTTCTAAGAACCAAACTCAGATCATCTGGAAAGACAACAATTATTCTTAACTATTGGACCATCTCTCCATCAAGTTGACTCCATTTTTGAGTGTCAGTTGTTCTGGATATAAAATTTTAGCATGGCAGTAGTATTTTAACCCACTGTTTAGTTATGTATAACTGGCATTTCACATTCACATCTTTTTTTCTTGTGCCCCATGTTGAATGAAAAACCTTACTGTTGTTCCCCCCATACTCATTTTCTCCCCTGGAAGCTGCTTTTTAGCATGAGATCCCAACAGTTGGACTGTGTTGTCCTAAGACATTGTCTCCGTTCATTCCTCTGGGCTTGATTCAGTCAGCATTTTGGAAATGTGAATTAATATTTTTTTCATAAATTACAAAGACTTGGTTGTTGTTTCTTTTAAAATGTGTTTTATTTTCCATTCTAAATGCTTTCTAAAGACTCAAATCATATTCACTGTATGTATTGCCTCACGCTTTTTTAAGTTTTTGTTATCTGGAAATATGTTTTCTCTGGGCATGCTTCCATTTGCATTTTTTAACCTTCATAATCATTGATCTTGTTGACCATAGTATCTGATATACCCTTATGGTTACCTGTGAATAAAAACAGAGCTTTGAGACAGGATCCCTAAGTAATATAAGCTGAACGTTAACAATCCTCCTTCCTGCTCCTCCTCCTATAACTGTCATGACTGGCTGCCCCGCCATGTCTGGCACATCAGTGGACTTTTCATTTTCATTGCTGTACCCTTATCTATGGCTCCTTCTTATTTTTGGTTTTATTCCTCTGCCAAATCCCTATTGTTCTCCAATTTTGTCCATAGTTTCTTTTAAATATGTATAGAGAGCTATTTTAAAATCCTTCTCTGACAATTCCACCATTTGGGTAATTTCTAGATCTAATTCAATTAACTGATTTTTTTCCCTTCGTTACAGATAATGCCCTACCTATAAATATTACCTAGTAATATTTATTTTATGTTAGACATAGGTAATATTCTGTGCAGTACGCATGTGTGTGGTACTTGGCTAATGATTCGGCAGCACCCCATGCAGATGCTAGGAGCAGCTTCTCTGCCCAACGCCTCTTCATGAGGCTCTTTGATCCTGTATGCACCATGGTTTCACTTGTGTTGTTTTGGTTTTTCATTTCTAAAAGGTTTATTGAGACAGAACCTAATTGTAATTGAAGAGAATCTGGACTTTTAATGGTCTGATGGTTGGGCTTTCCAATGATTCATCAAGGTAGATGAATTTATTACTTATAATACTTTTGACCTGTGATTGAGTTTATAAGGATAATCTTATTATAAGTTAGGCTAAGTTCCTGCACTTCAAAAAACTCAAACATTAATTTCTATCACCTCAGTTCAACCCAATAGTTATATTCTTTTGGAAGTTCTTCATTATATTGGCTTCCTTGGCTCTATCGTGATCTAAAGTGATTATAAACTATAGCTTCTATTGAGTTTCCATCTCAAGGTCAGTTGACACATTGCTTTGGGCTTCTGGTAGAGGTATAGGAAACAACAGGGCAGGATAATGAAATCACTCATCCAATGTCCAGGAAACTAGAGTTGGGGGAGTTTGATAGTCACATGATCCCCTTCAGGAGATGATCTCCCACAAATGTCCCGCTCCTTCACAATAGTATTACTAGTAGGTAGCATAGATCCTTTGATGCCTTTATCAAAATGAAATTTTGATGAAATTATCTTAATAATATTTTGAATGAAAAATTAGCATTTGAGACTTAACTAAAGGGTCCAGAGAGATAGCTCAGAGATTAAGAGCACTTGCTACTCTTGCAAAAGACTTGGGTTTGGTTCCCTGCAACCACATGGAAGCTCACAACTATTTGTAACTCTAGTTCTAGAGGATCTGACCCACCTCTTCTGACTCACACACACACTGAACAAAGGTGGTTTATAGGTATACACTCAGGTAAAGCACCTATACTCATAAAATAAATTTAACTGAAAACAGGAAATATCAACCAAGAAAGCTCCCTTGTAAGACTGTCTTGTGGGCAAGTGTGTGAGGCATTTTCTCGGTTGATGATCAATGTGCAAGGTCCCTAGGCCAGGAGGCAGGGGTACAGGCCTTTAATGCCAATACTTGAGAGACAGAGGCAGGCAGATCACCAAATTTGAGGCCAGCATTGTCTATATCATGAGTTCCAGGCCAAGCAGAGCTACACAGAGCTATCTTGAAAAACGAAACAAAACAAAAAGCAAAAACATAAAAGAAAGAGAGAGAGGGAATGAATGAGAGAGAGAGAGAGAGAGAGAGAGAGAGAGAGAGAGAGAGAGAGAGAATAAAAGGAAGATCTCAGACCACATTAATGATGTCAACCATAGGCAGGTAGTCTTGGGGTATATAAGAAACCAGGCTGAGCAAGCCATGAGCAAGCCAGTAAGCAGAACTCCTCCACGGTCTCTCTTTAGTTCCTGTTTCCAAGTTTCTGCCTTGAGTTCATGCCCAGACTTCCCTCAGTGATAGATTGTGACCTGAGAGTTGTAAGCAGAAACTAATTCCCCCCACTCAAGTGCTTTTGGTCATAGTGTTTTATCACAGCAATAGAAATCTAAGACAGACCATATCACCCCCCTTCACCTCAATGTAAGTGGATCTGAAGCTTTGCATCTGAAGCTTTACTGTACTTCAAAATCCCCTGGCAGAGCACTTAAAAACAGCTGGGGGTGTGCCTCACCTCCAGAGTCA
Source organism: Mastomys coucha (assembly GCF_008632895.1). Taxonomy (NCBI): domain Eukaryota; kingdom Metazoa; phylum Chordata; class Mammalia; order Rodentia; family Muridae; genus Mastomys; species Mastomys coucha. Next base: position 92,437,400 of record NW_022196903.1, read on the forward strand.
AGAAACCATTCTGGCTGTGGCTTCAGAAATTGCCTAATGAGCTCACTGGCAATGCTTGGCTATGCAGTTCAGAAGAGCCCAGGATGACATCCACAGATCCATGTAACATCCATAGACTCTACATTTGAGACATAGTCCCCCACAACTGGTATTCTTTATTTGGGTATCTGTTTATCAACCTCTTGTCTTCGTGATTTCTGGATTCTGGTCATGTGCCTTGGTTTATAAAGAAGCTCAAAATGCCCTTCTTTGAGTCTCCTTGTAACACTCTCTCCAGACCTCTAAATGCTGTTCTAGTGGTCCAAAGCAGTTAATGCTCTTCCCACTTTAATTTTAGGTACTACATAAGCCATAGTACAAAAATCTGTTATTATATCAATTCATTTACCAGGGTTTTGAAAGCATTAAAGTAATTTATCACAAAACCATGTCACATGAATAAAAAAGGCTCTCTGTAGCTCCTGATTTCATTTTAAACAGTTTTTCCTGCCTCCTAACACCCGCTACCCATTGCAAACATTGGTTACAGCTTTCAGGGTGGGGCAGTAATCAGTTTGCCCTGTGGGGCTCTGTTACCACAATTTTGTGTCTCCTTTAGTGTATTGGGTTTTCTGGTTGCCCCACACTTTGCTCCAAAGGATCATATACAGCTGTGGTCCAAATTTGATGCATAGTTGATTGAGGAACAACTTATTACTTTCTGTGGATGTCTATAATTACTTCCCATTTTTCCAGGGAGCTGGGATAAAGTCTGCCTCAGAGGACTGTCATGATGACACTTTGACAGATTGTGGACTCTGTGCAGCTGACCTAAGAAATAAGGCTTTCTCTTTCCTCTGACATCATTCCCCAAGATAAGAGGAGGCTTCCTGAAACATCTCATAGTATAGTGAACTCTCAGTCACTTCACGCTAACTGGGGCAGAGGTTAAAGCACATGTTCTCTCATAATATATTGGAACCCTTTGATTAAGAGTTGGTGTGTGTGTGTGTGTGTGTGTGTGTGTGTGTGTGTGTGTGTGTGTGTTCATGTGTATGATTGTGATTGTGCTACTTTTGTTTCTAATGTATGAGTCTAAAAATTTTTTTTAAGTAAGATTCGTGAAATACAAAGAGATGTCCAGTCAAGATAGACAATAGTGAGAGAATAGTAAGTTCAAATAGTATTTGGAGAAAGTAAGATTTCTTTAAGGACAAAAAGGGCAATGCCTCTAGAAGAGGCTACCAAAAAAAATTAATGATTACCCAGGCAGCCTCCTCCTCTTCTCCTTTTCTCTTCTTCTTGAAATTCCTCTTAGTTGGCAGCAGCTTTCTCAACTTCTCGGTGCATGTGAAAGGAAAAAGGCAGACTACAGCTCTGCAGCTACATCAGCAGCCTAGACTAGATGGTCATTCACCTCCCAGAGCCACTGTGAACTCTAACAGAATCATTTAATGGGTTCGCCTTAGATGAGGCCTCCAAGGGACTGTACTGGATCTATGGCGGTCAGGAGCCTACCTTATTGGGGGAAAGTTTCTTTTAAAATGGTCACTGTGTTGAGATAGGAAGGAGACTTGGTTGGTAGAGTGATTTCTCTGTAAGCACGTGGACCTGTAAATGCTAGACATGACAGCAACAAGCCTGCAACCCTTAGGGACCTTCCTATTAAGGATAGGGGTGGCAGTGAGGCTCTCTAGACGGTCTCTAGTCATTACAAGAAAAGCTTTAGGACCGACGACAAACTATACCTCAAAACATAAGGTAGGAAGTTACTGAGGAAGACACTCAACTTTGACGTTTGGACTCCACTTGCACATACATGAACACACATACCCAACAAGGTTGTCATTATGAATTGGAGAAAGACACAGAATGCCTACTTTTTAAACAAATTGTCTTTTAAAATAGAGTGGTTCATTTTAGCAATCCCACGTTGGTGTCAAGAAAGCGTTTAGAGACACATATGGTAGAAAAGGTGTAAAAAATTTTAAAAATAAAACAAACCACCACTCTGTCAGATCTTTTCCCCATGCCTTGTAGGAGCACCTCACTTTCTCATTAGGGCATGAGTTTTTATGTTCTCCCAAGGCTTTGCTGAGTCTGAGTCGCTTGACTTTTCTCTTGTATAATAGCCATGTGCCACAGGGGAAAATACTCTAAATATCTATTAACAGTGAAACAGAAACTATACATAAAATAGAATACTAGTTGTCGTTGAAAAGGAAGTATGCTACATGCTACACCATCAGTGAGCCTTTGGACTGTATGCTACATGAAATAAGCAGGAGACAAAATGACTCATATCTGAGTTCACTTTTCTTGAAGATCTTAGAATAGGCAAAGTCACAGAGGTAGAAAATGGGATGGATACAGGACAGTTGGGGGATAGGGAAGAGGGACAAGGAGTTCTTGTCAATGTGACATAGTTCCTGTTAGAGATAAGAAGCTGGTAGTTCGGTTTTGTGTTTAGCCACTGGGCTATGCACTTAGAGTTGCTCAGCTTTCTGAGCTTTCTGTTCATGTACCACAGTCAAGTAAACTGGGGCTTGGACATATCTGTTTTTACAGTTCCTTGGGAGCCCATGGAAGATGATATCTATGAGCTGGGGAGTTCAAGGCTAGTCTGGGCAACGTGATAAAACCTGGAAGAGCTAGGCCACTTTGGCCATCTTCCACTGGTGCCCCATAAAGTGGTGCCGTAGTAGGGCACACAGCCTGTTTTTGTCTGCTGTGTATAGGCACACTCACTGTTCCTGTTTTCTTTCTAATCACTAAGGATAGTTGTTTCCCTTCTCCTCTGAGCCCTCTTACTGTTCCTCATTTGTCTGGTCCGATCAAATGGTAACCCAGCCCCACCCCATCTTCACCAACGATTAGGATTAAAATGCAGCTACCAGGTTGCCCTTTTCCTTAAGGACAGTGCGGCAGAGACACTCACCGAGGAGGGGCAGGACTTCCCTGTGGAAGCAAGCAATGGCACATCCATTCCAGCACTCACTTAGCTTCTGTCTTTAGCAGACCAAGGTTAAGATTTTTGTTCTACTCGCAACTGCCTGTGTTATTTTACTTTATTTTTTTTAAAACCAACTCTATTTCTATTAAAATAGCTTTAAAAAGAAAACTTTATGATATTATTATAAATATGGAACTAGTATCCATTTTCATAATGAGAAAATAGACTTAATGAATATAATTTATTTTAAAACAGGAGATCAAACTCAGCATTTTCTATAAAAGAATAAGGCTTATTTTCTCCTCTCAAAAAAAAAAAAATTGGGGGGGGGAGTTCCTCAGGCATTCTAACACCCAATAAAGATGTTCTCTTTGCCTGGGTGAAAGGGAAGGTACAATGGAAACACCACTTTTCACATTTAGGTTCAAGTTTATATCTTACATGCTTCATATTTAGTCCCTGTTGTCTGTGTCTTAGATACTTTTTCTGATCACTGTGGTAAAATAGCAGGCTAAGTGAAGGTTAAGCATGGACTAATGGTTTAACGTAATATAGTCCATCGAGGCTAAGAAGACCTAGGCATGGAAACAGCTATGGTAGCTGGACATGTCTTGACACACCGAGAAATAGACAGGACAAGAAGTGGAGATGGAGAGATGTCCCAGTAGTTAGGAGCACATACCGAGATACAGCTCTGGCAGAGAACCCAGGCTCCATTCTCAGCTTCCACATGGAGTGGCTCACAACTGCCTGCAACTCACTTTCAGGGACTCTGACTCCTTTTGGCTCCCGCTGGTTTTTGTGTACATATATGTGCGTGAAATCATGCTCACACACACACACACAAATAATAAATGATAAGTAAATAATAAATCTAGAAGCAACAGTGGACAGCACAGGAAGTGGGAACGGGCTATAAACTTCAAAGCATGCCCACAACAACCTCCTTCCTCTGCCTCATTTGGCCATCCTAAAAGTATCACAACCTCTCAAAACACTGTTGCCTGCTGGGACCAAGTGCTGTGCAGGACATCTCACACTCAAACCATAGCATCCTGTGCTTTTGGAGACATTATTTTAGTGACAGGGACACCAGAATGAGTGCTTTCCCAAGTTCTCCATTAACAAAGTTGTATCAGCTGTACACAATAGACATTCCACCCCGTGCTTCTCTGGTCTCATTTCCTTCCATGTTCCCAACAGCTCTGCATCATGGCATCCCCCACTCTGAATAGCAGGCTCGGAGACATCAAACTTCTGGTCTAAGTTCACATACTTAGTAAGGGTTCCCATTAGAGAACTCTGAGCCTGCAACATCAGCAGCCAACCTCTTTATGTTTGAATGCCTTTTTTCCGTGCGCCTGGGTTTGACTGGTAGTCAGCGCGGAACCCTGCTTTTCTTCCCATCGATGGATTTAATAGCGGACATTGTGTCTAGCAATAATTAATATTTTTTTATCTTATCAGAAATGAAAACCAACCACAGAGAGTGCATGCAAAAACATAACTTGTGAAATACTAACTTGGGGGTACGGAAAACAATTCCTTTAAAGGTAAATATGTACTAGCCCAAATTGATTGTGCTTCAATTTTTGTTTCATCCGTCCCTTCATATCCCTTTCAAAAAGCCACCTATTAATAAGTCTGGTCTACGATTACACTCCCAAGTAAATCTTTGACAAGTGTATTGTTTCTTAAATGGCAAAGAGAAGAAAAGCACGGGAGGCCAGAAAACAAGCCATCTTTCCCCTCCGCGGAGAGACTTTTCTTTCTTTCCACTCAGCTGCTTCTTCAACAGCAACAGACTGAAGAAGATCATGTTGCAAAATTTGGCATCCATGGAGTTTATATTTTTCAGAATATTTAATAAAAGGCCACCAAATGTTAAAATAATTATCTATTTCCTGTATGTGTGCAACTTCTCCCCCACTGCTAAAATTTCTTAATTAAAAAAATTTTAATGAAATGGTTTCTGTTTGTAGGTGGGGGGGGAAGCTACTGTAGACATCGCAGTCAGTAAATTAGGAGCACTTTGGTTTCCTTTGGGAGTGGCTTGACTACCTTCTCCAGAAAGGTCCTTCTGCTGGTCTCCATGGTCCCTCTCTTCCTCGGGTTGTGTCCTTCATTGTTATTGAATTGCCTCAGCGTCTTCATCCATTCTATTTGATCTGCTTTTTAACAAACATGTAACCATCCTAGTACACCAACACGGCCAGATTTAGAAAGAATAAAAGAGAAAGAAACAACCTAATAATTCGAGCCCGTTTGCTTACTATTCACTCCCCAAGCTGCTGCGCTGGCACAGACCTCAGACGAAATACAACCTCCTGTTTGTCCCTTTGTGGCTGTCAGCTCTCCCATGTCTTTAGCAGATCATTCCCCAACCACGAGTGTCATTTGATGTTTTGTGATTTCTATTTAAATGTGTATCAAGTGCATTGACCTTAGGTTTTAGGAAGTTTTTAATGTTCATGTGTGCCTGTGTGTGTATGTATGTATGTATGTATGTATGTATGTCCGTGTACACACACGGGTGCAGGTTCTCTTGGAGGCAGAGGATGGTATTGAAGCTTCTGAGGTTAGAGTTGCAGGAGGTTGTGAGCTGCCCAGTGTGGATGCTGGGAACTAGATATGGGTCCTCTGGAAGAGTAGCAAACTCTCTAAACTGCTGAGCCATATCTCCAACCCCAAGTCTTGTTTGTTGATTTGAGATAGGATTTCACTACACAATCCTGTCTTGCCTGAAACTTACTATGTCAATCAGATTAACCTTGAACACAGAGATCTGCTTCTGATGGGATTAAGGATGTGCCCTACCATGCCCAGCAAGGGATTCTAATTTTTAATGTAAACATTAGCTCTGTGTACAGAGTCAAATGCCATTAAGAAAGGTAGCAAGCCATATGTGGGTCCTGCTCTTCCTTATATTTCCATAACATATTGTTGGCTGTTTTTCTTTCATCTGTATCTTCATATTCGTGTGTGTCATTCAAACTCACTTTCGTTTTCTCTCTCCTCTAACATTACCTATCTTGCCAATGGCAAGAACCTCCCTCAGGTGCAGAGATTTTCATGAGCTGTCCCTTGAGATGTGGCATTCAGGAAGCTTCAAGCTGACACATTGGAACCCTTAGAAGCAAAGCACTCAGAAGCTGTATGGTGGGCTGGAAGAACTAGTGGAGAAATCCAGAGAGAGAAACAAGAGTCCTGGGCTCTGGGGACCTGGCACAGTGGTTTAACACTTACTGTTCTTCCCAAGACTTGGGTTCGGTTCCCAGCACCCACATGATGAATGATCACAACTATCTGTAGCTACAGTTCCAGGAAATCTGATGTCTTCTTCTGTCCTTTGTGAGCATTGCATGCATGCGGTATACAGATATATGCATAGACAAAATATTCATAAACATAAAAGTAATATATGTATATGTATATATGTTTAAATTCCAGCATAGCATCTACTACAACAAATACAAAAGACATTGTAAACAAGTCACAAAACATTATAACCCTAGACAATAGAAAAATGATAGTCTGCAACATGAAATAGTTCTAATGATCAAAATTGTTAAGAATACCCACAAAGGTAGAGGCAATGGGGGAACTTCAGTGTGTTTTGTTTGTCTTTTACTTGAGGATAGAGGATGCAGATGAAGGGAGAGTCAAATGTGACAGAGATTCCTGACTTGAAAGCCTCCTGGTGACAAAGGAGCAGAGGATGAAATCAGTTGCAGCTCTCTTGGGTCCACCTACCCATGAGACACCAAGACAGAAGGGACAATACATTGGATTCTTTCCTTAGAAGACATTACTCATGGCCAGCATGTAGGTGAGTGATACAACATGCACTTAATATGTGCAAGGCTCTTAGTTCAATCCTCAGAGCCAAATGCTTTTTTAAAAAATAGTTTCTCTGCATCATCTTGCTAAATCAAAATATGAGGGAAATATAAGTCAATGAAATCAAAACTGGCCTTAAGAGGCTTACTGTCTGTTAAAGGATACAACTATTCAACCCATCTATTAGTCTCTCAATGAACTCACATATCAGCTTGTTATATGTTGACCTAGATACAAGAATGAATGAAAAGGGCAACTTTCTATCTTTCGCTAACAATCCAGTGTGGAAAGTAAGCGTTCTCTATAGATAGATAGATAGATAGATAGATAGATAGATAGATATAGAGAGATATCAGCAAAGATAGATAGATAGATCAGCCTTGAGAATGACTAGGAAAGGTCAACATAAGATAATTTCCAGGGATGTATCAGAATCAATGGCTTCAGCCAGAAGATGTAATATTAAAACTGAGATAGCAATAATCTGGTGAGTGAGAAGGGATAGCATTCTAGCCACAGGGAAAGGCAATCACAAAGCCTCAAGCTCAGATTGTTGTGGGTGGGAGGGAAAGAAGGAAGGGTGAGGGAAAAGTAAATATCAATAGGCTGACTGGCACAGCAACCACAGTCAATGTATGTGTCGTGTGCTTCTGATTATGTTCACATGGATTCATACACCTTAAAACACCGAGACAATGCACATTCCAATGACAGTGAAGAGATTTCTCAAAGCACAATAATGTCCGTGATTCTTGCCGAGTCTCTGTTGAGTTCTGTTGAGCAATGCAGACAAGTGCATTGGTAAAAACGCAATAAACATGCAAAAGTAGGAAACTGAAGTAATAAAGAGATGGAAAGCCCAATCTCATTTGCAAATTATGACAGCCAGCTGTCACAGTCTCACTGTAAAAGTTCCTGGATGTCACAGCTCAGGTCTTCTGATTATCTCATGGGCTTCATCCAGACATGGACCAGCAGTAGCGTATGGGCCTCATTTTGAATAGTCCTAGCCCGTACAGTGAAACGTTTATATTGTATTTTCAAAATCTACCATCATTTACAGACATGGGAAGAAGCATTCTGTCTCTTAATATCCTACATTAATATTTGTTTAAAACCTATACAGTTTTAATATTATGCCCTGACGGTAATGAGTATGTGCAGGCTCCTGTCTAGAATGTTATTAGGTTCTTGATTTCTTTAAAGTGCAATAATATATGAGCCCAATATTCCCCCTGTGCTTTTGGCATTATTTATGAAAAACAGTCTTTAATTACCAAGCTTAACACATTATCCTTGGTGGAGACTCAAATCTCTTTTCCAACTTTAAACTGAGCAAAAGCTTTCATCTGGCAAGGTACTGAAGCCCACTATGAAAATTTTGTGCATAGAATTATCACCAAGATCTATTTGGCAGTTTCCCTACCTCAATGAAAAGGACTCTGTATTTTATCTTCACAAGAATAACTCTCGCCACCATATAAATTATTTTCTCAATTATCTTTCAACCTTTTTGCAATAAGGTTTCCTGAATAAGAACTGGAAAAATCTACATCATATCCCACATTATGTCTCTTGATCCAAATTCTTTTAATTGGTGACTTAGCCCAAATCTGTTTCAAGCCGGACAATTTCCTGTCTATCTGAGGAGCAATGGGAAATTTTACCTCATCTTATACTATCATGGACCATAACTGAGTATTAGTCTGGGAGACAGCCAACACTTTCCTCTAGAGGGGCATTTCTTCTCATTTAGCTTGTGGGATATTTTCACACTGGAAGTGAAACGTCTCAATTGGGAGAAGAGATTATGAATACACATTTTCAGGTGGATCCCAAATGAAGGGAGAGCTGGCCAGCCAGAGCATCTCCAGCTGCAGGTCCAACCATCCCATTGGCTCCTGTGATTCCAAAGGAGCACTTTCAGGCTTTGGGGATGGAGCCAGGAGAAACACTCACTCAGCACACTGGATCCCACAAGCACATCATTTTCCTCTCTGCCTTTCAGAGAACAGTGAGCCAGCCATGTATCTACAGGGTGCTCAGATTGTCATTTTCCCAACATAGGCATCCTTGAAGCACTTTTGCAGATGCACTAGAGAACATCTCAGAGCTCCGCACATCCACCCGAGCACCTGGAACAACTTCACCTTGAGCATCAGCCTAAGGTATTGATGGGGAATTATAGGCTTTGAACCTCTTGTAGAAAATTCCCATTGTAGGGCTTCATGGGTCTGCTCCATAGCCCCAAATGGAACCGTTTCCAGTATATTGTGCATGCATTTGAATCAAAGGCTTGAAATGCCATTATCTGAAAATCAGATGAGACATTTGGCTTTATCTGAAAGAAGCACATGTTAATTGCTTATCCAACGATCAAGTTGAATTTCACAAAATGACTGATGTCTCTGTGAGTCTGTGAGGAGGGAGCACTGCACTTTATTTCAAGGGCAATATGTCTGTGTACGAGCAAGCTTGTGTGCATGTGCATGTGCCTGCGTGCATGAGTGTATGTGTGCGTGTGTATGTGTGTATGTATGTATTTTCTTGTGGCTGCATGCATGCCTGTATGTGGAGGCCAAAGGTCAACCTCAGACAGCACTTCTGAGGAGCCAGACATCTTGTTTTCTGAGACAGAGTCTCTCATTTGACCTAGAGCGGGCTGCTTTGGTTAGGTTGGCTAGCCAGCTAGTCCCAGCTCCAGAATTACGAGTGCCTACCACCATGCCTGGCATTTTTATGTGGGTTCTGAAGAATCCAACTTAGATCCTCATGTTGTTTCAACAAGCTCTTCTCTGACTGAGATGTTTCCCCTTCCCACACCCCAGCCTCAAGGGCATTTAAAAAAAAAAAGAAAAAAAAAACACAAACCACAACTTACTAGAGAATGCTCATGTGGACAGAATCAACCATTAACCCACCACTAAGTTTTCCTGTAAAGTACTTTATTGTTTACATGCAAAACACTTCCACTGGAGAGGGCGGGGAGGGGTGAGATAAATGATCCCTTTGTCTGCAATGTCTTCTTTTTGTTTTCAAGAAAAACATATATTCTTTTTTTTTTCCAATTAGCCAAAAGAAACCGGTACTCCTGATGAGTCCCCAGTGATATCTTAAAAGTAAGTCAGCAGATACAAATGTTTCTTTGATTGTCCCAAGCCAGTTTTGAGCTTCTTGGAGTTCTCCACCCTGGGATTGCAAGCATAGCCTTGTTGCTGCTCGACCACCACCAACAGAAAAGTGCTAATTGAAACTAAAAGGGGAAGGGAACAGAACAGCCCGGGATTTAAAAAAAAAAAAAGGAAGAGAGCTACCCATTATCTATTTCTAAGTTGAAACTTCTAGCTCTTTGCCCGGTGAAGTGTAGAGGGCTAGAGGGCTTCCTGGGTACCAGGAAGTTTTTGTTTTTTACTTTTTTTTTTTTTTCCACGTAGTTGATGAGAGGAGATAAGTGAACTCTCCAGCCTCCTCAGGAAAAGGAGCTGATAGGCAGCCAAGCAAACATCCTGGCCACTGTCAGGCAGGTAGCCACACGTTTGGAGAAGCCGGAATCATTCCACCCACCTTTACAGTACACAGGTCTTTCCCCATCTAAAAAGGCAGTAATAAAAAAAGAAGAAAATGCCGCAGAGCCTGCCTTCCTCCAGGCAGTCCCTTTCTTTTGCGTTTCTTTTGCTGCTTCGGCCTTTCTTTCTGCCTGATTAGCACTCTGAATCAGCAGCCCCTAGATTGGCCCACTCCTCGGTCGCTCGCTCGCTCGGTGTGGTGTTCTACTTGAGCAGCTGGACTGTTTTCTCTCCTTCCCTCCCAGGCATCCCCCTTTCATCTTCGCTTTGCGGGAGGAGGCCTTGGTAGCAGGTCTTCTTCTCATTCTGCTCCTCAGGTCTTTCCATCAGGCCCTCCCCAGCCTCTTTTGTCTCTTCTTGGAGAACTCTTACCTGCTCAGGACCACCTCGGGTCTGCTCACTCACTCCGCAACGCTCCCCCTCCCCCACCCCCGCGGCTTGGCCCCTTCTCTTCATCTCTTTTCTACGTGCCACACAGTCTCTGTTCCACAATTTCATCAGGTGGCCTGGGGGTAAGGGTGAGTCGGCTGTCACTTAAACTCCCTCCATCGCAGCCAGGCTGAAATGGAAAGTGTGATAAATGGAACCGTACAAGGCTCAATTTCGTCTGGAAATTTCAAACTTATGATGTCCAAATAGGTTCATAAATTCCTCCCAATGCATCTCTGTTGTCTATAATACCCAACTGCAGGTTTCAACTGAGCAGGACTCTCTACCTGTTTGCAAGGCCCCAGCTACTCCGAGCTTGGCATGCGTCTACTGTGTTTGCTTTGCCATGTTTTTAATCCAGTGCCCAGTCTGGGGGTGCAGTCACCGCATATGTATTTGCTGATTCTTTCCCACAGGATAAATGTCAACAATGGACAGCCCAGGTAGTCTTCAAAGGAACGTCACTCAGGCCTGCTTTTATTTCTTGCTGTTTTGAAAAGCCAGTGCTGGCTTTGTTGTTGGCGAATATGTCTCTACATGTCCTATCCTGGAGGGGGAAATGTCAAGCAGAAAGTCTTCAAATTGAGCTCTTGCTGCCTTCCTGACACAAAGGCCCTGAGCCTCCATCTTTCCCTCTTTCTGGCCTTTCTGGTCAGGAACTGGTCCCTGAAGGATTTTGAGCACACCTATCCAAATGGGAAAAAAAAATGGTAGAAGGCCATGCCTCATTCCTTAGCCAAAGCCTCTCTCCTTCTACCAACTAGGAGATGCACCTCCGGTAAAGGTGCCAAGGTTGCAGAGAACTTTAAAGAAACGGCATTTTTCTTCATTAGTTTCATTAATATATAATTGCGGGAGAGGTCAGACTGGCCTGCAGAGCAAGTTCCAGGACAGCCAAGGCTGCACCGTGTCTCAAAAAACCAAAAACAACAAATAAGCAAACAAACAAAAATTACAGAAGACATGCAAGCAGAGATGATTTTTGCAAAACTCCAATCATGTACCCGCTGACACTTCTGCTTCTGCCTTTTCTCTCCTTTGTTCCTTTTGCCTTAGACCACCCATGTCCATAGCAACATGGTTTGTTTGTTTGTTTGTTTGTTTTGAAGAAAAATAAAGGAGGGGTGGGGTGTTTTCTGTGTGTTCCATCCCGACCCCACTCACAGTGTGTCTTTGGAGACCATGTCCTTTAGGACTGCTTTAGGTGTATTCTGTTTAAATGGCTCTGTGCTATTTTATAATGTCTGTACCAAGAATTTGAAATCTATTCCTGTAATGATGAGCATTTAGATAATCTATATTTTCCCTTGATTTTTCACTCTGACAAATGGTTTAAAATAACAGTTCAAATTCACATGTTATTATATATACCTCAGCAATCTCCTCCTCCAAGGTAGATATAAAGGAAAAAATTAATAGGGATTGTCCAGCTTGGTTATACACATTACATACTATCACCCCAAAATTGGCTTTATCAGTTTAGTAAGTTTGTTGATTTTGTAAATTAACAATTTAATCTGTTTTCTTATGAATCACATTTTCTTTCTTTTTAGTTTGGGTTGGTTTTCTTGTCTTTGGGTGAGGGTGTCACCCTGTCATTTCCAACCTCCTACAAGTAAAATACCACTCTAAAAGCAGAGACAAATATCTTGGAGTATTAAAGCTGTCATTACAAAACAGCAGAAGCTCCATGAACTCATCTTTATAGTTGGTTTGGTTTTTGGTTTTTGGTTTTTTTGGTTGGTTGGTTTTGGGTTTTGTTTTGTTTTGTTTTCTATTGTTGTTATTTTGTTTGGTATTGTTTTGTTTTATACAGGATCTTTCTATGTAGTCCTGGCTGTTCCAGAGACGTTTTATGCAGACCAATTTCACAGAGCTCGTACTGTCTCTGCCTCCTGAAGCGCTAGGATCAAAGACTTATGCCACATCCCCCATCCCAAGTGGGTGGGTCTTAATCATGGAGATTTAGTTTTCAAACTCCTAGAGGCTAAAAGTCCACCATACAGGCAGCAGGTTTGATGTCCAGGGAAGACTATTCTCTGCTTTATAGCTCTCTTCAAACCCCATAGTCACAAAATATTGTCTTGGGCCTCTTTTATAAGGGTGCTATTCCCACTGGAGACCTACCCTCTCAATGTTACCAACCCCTTTGGAGTTAGAACTTTAACAACTGAACTTGGGAACAACTCAATTTATAGTTCAAGTCAGATGGAGCTACCAACTTAACACTGCCTCCTTAGCGCTCGCCATTTGTGCTCTGCTCATATTGTGTGGACAGAGAATGAATTTCTTTAATAAAACAAAAGAGGCTATGGTTCAAATGCTACATTAAAAAAAATAAACGTAAAAAAATAAAACCCTTAGAAACTGCTGAGAGGAGGGGCTAAAGATATGGCTCAGCTGGTAGAATGCTTGCACAGCCAGTGGGAAACCCTTGGTTGAACCCTCAACACCTCTCAAAACCCAGGCATGGTAGTTCATGTCTTAAGTCCCAGCGCCTAGAGGCAGGAGAATTGGATGTTCAAGTTAATCATCGTGGACTATTGAAGCGGGAATTTGTGGTTTTCTTGGAGACTCGGTTGTGTGATGTTTTTCTGGAAACTGTCTTATGAAAGGTTGTTTTATTGAGAACAGACACATGACGTTATTCTGGAAGCTGTCTGGTGAAAGGGCATGTGGCATTTTGCTAGAGCGGACGCTTGAACAGATGTGTGGTATTCGTAAGTATAACCCAGCAGACAGATAGTGGACTATGGATGCTCTGGCATTGGTTCACCTTGCTTTCTTCACTGATCCTCTCTTATGACTTTCATAGAAAGAAATGCACCAAAGAATTCCTGGAAGTGTTCTTAGCTGTTTCCTGCTGCTTCAGCTGACTCCTGCCAATCAGTGGAGGCTTATGGTTTCTTCTGGACTGAGCCACTGCTGCTGATTTGAGTGGACTGGTTTGCTGACAACAAAGACTGGAACCATTCCAAAGAGCTACTCTAAACAGGTCCACGTCCCCCTTGTCCTGTTAACCATCTTCCTCCTATAAGGCTATAAGGGAGGTTAAAGCGTTTAAGAAACTTTTTAAAAGTAGGTTAAAAAAAGCTAAGCCTATAAACTGTATATCAAATTTAACGCCAACCTAGGATTCATGAGACCCTGTCATCATGAAAAATGGATGGGGGTGGAGGATGTTTTCTTGCTAAGTGTCTGTTAAGGCCTAGGTAAAATTAAAGCCTAGATAGACTGTTAAGGCTCAGGTAAACTGTTACCTAGCTAGCCTGTCATTTTGTGCCATTACTAATATTATAAGGAAGCTTTCTCATATGTTGTTTCTGCTGTTACTAAGAAACTTTTTCATGCCCAAGCTGATTACATATTCTGTTATTTTCTGTGCTCTTGGAAACCAATCACAACAGAAGTCATTTAGAACTGCTTTATATAATGAGCCACAATAAACTTGGACCAGAACCAACCACCCAGCATCACTTCCTGCACGTATGTATAAGCTTTTACGGTATTTCCCTTTATAAGCTACCCCTGGGATGGACCTCAACATAAGAAAGACACATGTACCAATATAAAACTATTGGAAGTAAAACTTCCATTTGGGGTAGGGGTCTAGTAAAGTTTAAGTTCCCAAGACCTCTCTTGGAACTGACATCCTACTTGGCAGAAAGAGACAAGTACATGGGCAACTGGCATCCTGGTTGGAAAGTTAAGACATGAGTGTTAGACAAGTCTCCTGCCATAGTTGAATACTCCAACCAATGGGAGCAGGATAAGCGAACAACAAAGACGTGTTCCTAAGGAAGTCCTCTATCCCTAAATCCTGACTGGTAGAATAACTTGGAACAAATGTTTGTAAATCTCAGGCTTAAAAGACCCTTTATTATCTTGACTCAAAGTCACAGTCAGCTCCTGAGTCTGACCCATGGCCCTGATGGATCAGTCTTGGGTGTGGCATTCAATAAACCATCCCTATTTGACTTTGATTGGTGTCTGAGTGGTTTGTGCAGCAATTCCCAGACCCAAAACAGTGTCAACACAGGTATACTCTCAAAAGGTACATAAATACATACCATGTTAAAAGGGTTTACTTCAAAATTAGTCTCTACTTGAAAATAAAGTTAATTGTGATGTGTTCTATTAATCACAGTAAGTACATATAGGTCACATGTCCACTCTAATGTGAAGAAGGGGGAGACACTTAAACATTTTAAGAAGACAGCCTATCTTGAAAAATTTAGAAATTGGGGATAAATATATGTGAATTCCAAACTAGAGTCTTCCAAATTCTTGATCAGTTTCTATGTGTTGCTTCCTATATAACTACACTTGAGTTTTTAGTTAAGTCTTACAATGAGTCTAGCAATGATGTTTGTTTGTTTGCTTGTTTGTTAGAATCTCATCTAGCTCTCCAGTGCCCAAACTTGGGTCATTAGGCTTGCTACTGTTCCATCTCTCTTCCACATGATAACCATTTTACTACATACTACTTCTGATTTCTAGAAAAAGGATGAGATGCCAGCTTAGTCTACAGAGCATGAAATATAGATGAGAAGAATATAAAGAACTCATACAAACTACTGAGAAATTTATAAATAACCCAACAGGAAAATCATAAAAACCATTTATAAAAGAAGACATCCAAATGAACAATAAATATAGACTATTTAAACCTCATACATGGTAAGTTACATGCAAAATCATAACACACAAAAAAAGATATTCCTTAACAACTAAAATAGCAAAAACAAGAATCAAGTAATTCCACATGGTAGAAGAAAATGAGGAAGTCCTTATGCCTCATGGTATGTGACTAAATTTATACTTCTTTGGAGAACATTGAGGCTGGTGTTGCCCAATGAAAATACAATGTGAGCTACAAACATTAGCCTTGTTTTCTAGTAGACACAACTCCAAAAGCAAAAAGAAATCAGAAAATTACTTTTTTGTAATATATTTGACTTAAGTCAACTTTAAAAAAGTAATTTCAACATATAATCAATTTAACTTTTTGCAAATACTATGCCTACTTTATTTCCTATTGTCTCTGAAATCCCATGTGATTTTTCCCTTCTATCACATCTCAATTCGGACCAGCTGCATTTCAAAGGCTCAGCAGCACATGTGGTAAGATGCTACCATCCTGGACAGCTCTGTGCTTGTCACTATCTGGTAACATTGATGTTAGTCCCAAGGAAAGCACTGAAGATTTATGCCAGGTGTTTGAAGAATATTCATTGCAACCTTATCACCATTATTTTTGAAAATGCCCATCAGTAAAAAAAAATGGGCTTAAGAACTGTGGTGTATTCACATCATAAGCAGATGACAGAGTATAAATACTTGAATAAAAGTATAATGTATGATAAAATCCAATACTACCACACACAAACAGAAGGCATTATGGGAGTCTCATTGGGATAAGGATGGGTTTCGATGGGGGATAGGACTGAGAGGTGAAAATGGCATGGGCTGAAAGTTTCTAAGATTTATTATATACTCATATGAAATTTTCAAAGAATAAGAAACATGGTTCAAGAATATATAAACTGGGATGTTCCAAGCAAAGCTTTAAAAACAATTCTATGTATTGCTTATGTGTCAGCAATGCTTGTATATAGTATATTTGTGTAGATGCTCCTCAACTTACGTAGACCATACCTGATAACTTGAAAATATAAGTTGTTTGTGTCCATAGGTTTGTGCCACTGTCAGCCTTGGTCCAAGAAGAATCCTACTATAGAGGGCAGTGGTTAATGCACAGGCTAGTAACTGTCCAGAATGTTGAGAACACGTAACTGAGCGCTCATCCACAGAGGATACATTTGTGTCACCCCTCCCTCAACATCTTGGGAGAGGAGAGGAAGAGAGAATGTAAGAGCTCAAAGATGAGGAAGAGTCCAATGGAAGGCTGCCGCCTGCATATGATATGTGTGCAATACACATGAACTCTCAGCAGGTAGGTTTAACTGCACAAAATTTCTAAAATTGCAAGACCTAAAAATTCCCTTGGAGAGGGAAGGGGTACCCATTGCCCATCCCTAACTGAAGAGCTAAGAGCACTTAGTAGATACTCAGGGAGAGATATTCACTTTTATTAATAGACAGTGGGCATGAGTAGCTTTCCCATGCCCTAATGGATGACCCCACACACATGCAGTACTAATTGGACTTTGTGAGGTTTATTTTATTTTTTTAAGGACATGACTTTGGAAGAAAGATGGAAGCCATGTAGGGAAAAGAATTGGAAGGAGAAAGGCATGACCAAGATCTGTATGTTCTATAAATGTAAGGAGTTATCAAAAAATAAATTTAAAAACCGCATTAACCTAACCTACCAAATACCAGTTTACCGTGTAGGCAAGAGAACTGGAGAGAAGAACACATGATCAGACATGTACCAAAGAATAATTTTTAAAGTTGTATTAATCCAACCTATCAAACATCTGTTTAGACCAGGGCTAGAAACTCTCACAGTTTGGCAAAGGAATTTAACAGAGCAAGTTTTATAATAAAGTGTTAATTGTATCTTATAACTAATTGAAAACTGTTTGCTGGGAAACAAAATTGTTGAATGGGTATACTTCTGTACTACCATAATGTCAAAAATCACAATTATCACAAGTCAGAATAGCAGTTTTTTTTTTTAAGGAGAAATAATATAGGAGTGAATATAAACACTTGTATTTATAAATATCAGGTCCAGCGTATACTTCCCCTGGCAAAGAGAGATACTGACTTGTCTCTCAAAATTGAGTTTAGGCCCAACTCAACCTAGACTTAGGAGGATTTCCAGTGGTTAGACAAAAGTGAGCATTCCTCAGGAACTTTTGAAACTGATTACTTGTTTACATAAAGGAGTCATTCCCCTCACCTTTGGCAAGAGGAACATATGGCTCACCAACTAATATATACCCATGGCACCTATCAGCATATCAAGATCCATGTTAGTCCTTTTCTCCTCTTTCCCCAACTACTCACTCTCCTTATAACCCTGCTATTCTCACTATGTTCTGCATGTCCCTGCATTTGCTCTCCCATTTTCTCTCTTCTCTATCTCCTTGTATTCTCCCCTCTCACAGAGAGACTTAGCCATGCCCAGTTTGTTCCCCATGTTCAGTCTATTTCCTCTCTCTACTCTAGACTATTTCAGGTGCCTCTGACTGTTCTCCCCTTCCTATCTACCACAAAAACCTTCCTCTTAATGAAGTGGTCAATGTCAGTTTACTCAGTGCTGTATTTTCTTATCCTAGGTTAAGCTCATACATTCTCTTCATTTTACTATCTATGCTTGTTGCTTATGTGAAATATATCAGGCTTTCCCCAGAGAGTCAGCAATGCACAGAACACTCTAAAATCAATAGTCTTATTGATAGGAACAAAGTTCAGAGTCACATTCCTGTTCTTTCTTTCTTTTTTTTTCCGTTCTTTCTTTCCTAATATTTCTTTCCTGTTTTTTCTTTCCTGTTCTTTCTTTACACACTGAATAGATAGAATGTTTGATGGGTTTTGGATTCCGCATTCTCCCTGCCTTTTGTAGACAAGTTGAGTTTACACTTATTTAACCGAGAGGGGTAGTGACTTCTTAGAAGAAAGGCTGAGGTGTTTGGGAGAGAGCTGTGAACATGCATGCAAAAACCGCTCCAGCCAGTTCACGGATCAACATGTTTTACCTTTGTACATACAGACAAATCTTGTGGGTAAAGCCAGACCACCAGGTCATAACTTCTTTCCTGTACAGATAGCGCAGCAAGAGAGTTCCTGACCTGGGACATAGTACTGCTATATATTCTATATATTCATTCTATATTACACACAGACAGGTAGACACACACACATACACACACACACACACAAATTCTAGCTTGGGCACAGTGATAAACAGCTGCCTCTTCATTCCTTCATATCTCAGTTACCTGATGGAAACCCATGGGAAAGCACAGCTAAATGAGCACTGTCAGAAGAGCTGAAACTTTGAGCAACACCCAAACAATACCTATTGTCATTCTGGTGCCCTGGGCATTGTCCTTAGATAGGGGTACAGTTTCCAAGACATTCTCATGAAAAAAAAAGCCAGCTTAAAGGAAAACTTCAATCAAGAAGCTATGAACTCTGAGTATGAGGCTGGACTGGTCTACATAGTGAGTTCTAGGCCAGCCAGAGCGACACGATGAGACCCTGCCACAAAACAAACACCAACAAAAGAAAGTGGGGGTTTTTCCATGATACAGCACATCCTTTTAATTAAAAAGTATGAATGTTATGGAAGTAATAAAATACAGTGTGTCTCGCTATACAACATCATACTAATGTAGCAGGCTACATGGATAGTCTACCAGACAACTATGTCTTTCAATTTTGCCTGATTATACTAAATGGAGCTTTTGTAAAAAATCTTTTTTGGGGGGTGTCTCTAAACACCTACAGAATTAGAATCTCATGGGTTAGGATTTGTTCTTCTGCAGTGCTTATGTAAAGGTAGAACCTTGGCCAGCAGCAGCCGCACTCAGCAACTGTGAGAAATGGGAATTCACTTATTCTACCACAGATTCATTGAGATAGACCATCAGAAAGTGGGGCTGAACAATTATGTTCTAACAAATGCTCCTAGTGATTCTGAGATTGGTAAACTTTGAAATCCATTGGCCTAGAGCAGTGGCTCTCGATCTTCCTAATGCTGCAACCCTTTAAAACAGTTCCTCATCATATGGTGACTCTCAATGATAAAACTTCATAACGTAATTTTGCTATTTATATTACTCAGGGTTCTCTAGAGTCACATAACTTATGAAATGTCTCTATGTATTAAGGGAATTTATTGTCATGACATACAGTCTACAGTCCAACCAACCCAGCAATGGGCGGCTGTGAACGGGGAGTCCACGAATCGAGTAGTTGCTCAGTCCCATGAAGCTGACTGTTCCAGCAGGTCTTTTGTATAAGATGGAATCCTGAAGAAGTAGGTTCCAATAGATGTGCTGGCAAGTAAGTGCAAGCAGGCAAAGAAGAATAAGTCTTCCTTCTGCCATTGTCCTTATATAGGCCTCCAGCAGAAGGTATGAACCAGATTAAAGGTTTGTACCACCTTGCCTGGACTTGGAAGTTGCTCTGTCCCAGGCTGGCCTTGAACCAGAGATCTGCTTATTGCAGTCTCCTGGGATTAAAGGCATATACTGCCTTTCCTGGGCCTAAGCTTTTCATCGTCACTATGCCTCAAGATCTGGATCACAAGTATGCGTCATCCCATGTCAAGATCCAGGTCAGAAGCCTGTGTCTTCCAGCCTCAGGACCTGGATCCCAGGTATCACCTCCATTTCTGGATTGTAGTTCATTCCACATGTAGTCAAGTTGACAACCAGGAAAAGCCATTATACCACTGTTATGAACTGTAATGTAAATATCTAATATGCAGGATATCTGACATGGTAAACAACCCCTGTGAAAATGTCATTTGATCCCTCTCAAAGGGGCCATGCATGACCCATGGGTTGAGAGCCACTGGCCTGGAGCCTGATCACTCAAAAGTGCTAGCAGATCTAGGATGAACCCACTAGAAATCCATCCCTCAGCCTCTGCCTTAGACCTTTGGAAATAAGCATCCCTAGTTGATCACTTTGATCGAGTAGTTCTGGGAACACACATACCATTCCATATTCTAGAGTGGGGCTCAGGCCCACTGCTCAGCAAGCTATTAACACCAGGTCAGTTATTTGATCTCTCCCATCCTCAGTTTCCCATCCTATAAAATTAGCATGATGATAATGCTGATAATCTTCAAAGGCATGCTTCACAGATGAAAGGAGAGAGTGTGGTTGTAGTGCCTCTCTTGGTGCCCAACTCCCAGCACAGGCCTAGTTTAAAGTGGCCTCACCTACTTCCTGATCCTTTTTAAAGAACATTTAATCTGGCCATGAAGTCAGACCTATAATCCCAGCACTTGGGAGGCCGAAGCTGAGGCAGGAGGATAGCCATAAATGTGTGGCTAGGTTAGGCTACAGAGACCCTGCCAGAGAGTGCAGGGGAAGAAAGGAAAAAAATTATTAAACCCTACTTGCCTAAAATCAAGAAGATGCCTATCTTTAAATAGAGACAAAACTTCTATGATACAAAAATGTGTTGTATAAATTGCCATTCGGAAATCTCAGCACAGGTGTGTTTGAGAGAGAAGTTCTCAGAATAAATATTCTAGAATTTAAACTCTAACACAATCATCAGACAATTACTACAGAAAGCAGAGAACCCACACATCATAAACCAGTTTTTCTCAATGAATCAGGAGTCGTGGGAGGCCTTGGAGACTCTGTGAATGAGGAAAGTAATCAAAAGCACAGAATAAGCCGGGCGGTGGTGGCGCACGCCTTTAATCCTAGCACTTGGGAGGCAGAGGCAGGCGGATT
>NW_022196903.1:92459299-92472997 GCF_008632895.1 Mastomys coucha
TACCAGCTCCACCCCTGTTCCCATCCCACACTCCCAACACTCACTCTGACTCCCACCCTACCAACCCACACTCCAAGCCCACCCTACTGTATCAATCCAAACTCTATTCTACCATTCCCCAACCTCAGTTTCCAGGGCAACCAGTGATGGCAGGGGTCTCTCCAGGAGCAGGTTTAGCTGCTGCTAAAAAGCCAACAGAGGGAGCACAAGCCATTTTTTACTGTAACATATTTAAAAATCAGTTATTAAAAATAAACTTTCTGGTAGCCTACTATAAAATTTTAAAAATAAATTATGCTTGTATACCTTGATTGTGAGAGAGATTTATCAGGTAACAACTACTAAAAGGAGTTATATTTATTTAAATACAGAGTCATTTCTTACTTAGAATTATGGTTTAGGGAATTGTTTTTAATTAAGGAATTATGGTAAGAAGTGATCTGGCCTGATGCATTTTCTATGTGTCTCTCCTTGTCTTTATGGTGTCCCAGCAAAGGCTGTAAAAATGTTACTTGCTCATTCCATCACTTTCTTCCAGTTATTCCTTCTCTATTAACAATGACCCCAACATAGCCAGGGCAGGAGAGGAGCAGCTGTGTAGCTTCATGCATTACAAATTTAGATCTTGGACATGAACTTATTATTTCTTCATCAAAGAAGCACTTCTGTTCTTATGCTTCTTCATAAAAATAAAAACAAAAACAAAAAAACAAAAAACAAAAAACCTTTGTCCTCCCCCCTGCCACCTAAATACACACGTTCTCTCTCTCTCTCTCTCTCTCTCTCTCTCTCTCTCTCTCTCTCTCTCTCTCTCTCTCTCTCTCTCTCTCTCTCTCTCTCACACACACACACACACACACACACACTCACATTCATACACACAAGTTGTAAGTATGAGAACCGCATATACCTCTCTGTGTATAGTTTTTTCCTTATAGTATATTTACCATATATGGCTTCTCATAGTCACATATCAAATTCAATCATTCTGTATTCAAAAACGGATGTTCCCTAAGTTTGCTGGCTTACCAGTTCTTGAATTTGGGGGAAAATTTTTAACATTGGAAATTAACTCTGCCCTGCATCCCTTCCTACTGGAACACTACACAGTTAAATTACAAGAATGATACTCCCTTCATCAAATTTCTTCACAATCCACGAGGAAAACTTCCAGGGTCAAATACCTGTGAGATCAAATACCAGACATGATTTTTGCATTGAGTAAATATTTGCATCTGACTAGTTCCCCCCCCCCCCACAGCCCGCCTCTGATAGTTCGTGAGTAGAGAATGTTGCAACCATACCAAAAAAAAAAAAAAAATTGTAACAATGCTTAACACCCTGCTTTGCTACCTTGCTGCAGTTGGGATAGTGTTCCGATTACTAGCTATTCAAATATTGTTTAAAGCAAACTGCCAGCTGTTGGAGTCACACAAAAGGCCTTCTACACGCCAGCTGTGTCTTATAAAGCTAACTGTTGCCTTTACCAGCCACGGCTTGATTTTATCAGCAAGCTGTGGTTGGTTGTGTTTCCACCATCCAAACATACCTGGCAACGTTAGACTTTTATTTCTTGTAACTTCTTGATGAGGTTTTACATATGTTCTAAACTAAAACATAGATTCCAGCAGCTTCCCCTGTTGTCTCATTTGGGGGCAGGAAGGGGCATTGTACATAATAAAATTGGGTGATTGTTCCCTTTAGAAGTTTCTTGGGAGAAATGTGATCATTTGAACTAGATTCTGGTCTTGGCTCACAAAGATAACCTTTTAAACCGGCTCATCGTATACTGCGTCTTATTATTTTCCCATCTTCAATACAGTCTTGTGTTTGGCCCCTGTGATGAAACTACTCCCATACATATGGCCACCAGAATGTAGTGAAGGGAAATGGTTATGTGATTTAAATTCTTTGCCATTGAAAGCTTTTAGTTCATTGATGTTCAAAAATAAGTTGAATCTAGCATTGACTTCTCAAATGCTAACAAATCAATATGCCATTCAGCACTGAAACACACAGGCGCATTTCCAGCAATATCACCTTCAAACTATTCAGAGAGGATCCAGTCAAAAAGAAAACTGAACCAGTCTTCCCTTTATGGTCTTCAGACTGCCATCGTATTAATGAAAAGAAGTGGCAACAGAAGTTAATAACTATTCCCCATCATTGAAGCAATCTACAGAGGTGGCTGGAAGGCAAAAGAATGAAGAGAAAATGAACTTGATGGGTGGAACCCTGTAAATATCCTCTGAGTTTCTTTACTACTCCCCAGTCCACAAGGCAGGACCGGGGCATCTGCTCCCAAACTGTTCCCATCCTGTTCAGAAACTGACCTGAATATATATTGGGCTTAATGACCAAATGTTTAAAAATTCATTGCACAGGAACAGCTGAAAGCAGTTGATTGGTTTGCGTTTTATTGTATGCACCTTGCTTCCCAGACCCGCAGGAAGGACGGAGGTCAGCTGGTAAACATTTGGGCATTTAAAAATAAGAGGCCTGAGATTTCCCAATACCCCTGTCTGTTTCCTTTACCCGGAGTATCAGGCCCTAGGAGGTTCTTTGTGCCAAGCTGGTTAGCTCTGCATTTGGCTTTTGTCTGTCTTGATACCCCAGGTTCAGAACAGCTCCGGCAAAGATGGCTATTGGTTCCTGGGAGACCTCACCTGAGGGAGTTGCTTCTGGAAATGTCATCCTCGTGGATTCTGGGAGTCATTTTCAGTTGAAAGAAACAGGTAGTGTTTTGTTTCTACATCAAATACTGTTTCAGAGTTTAAGGGAAACTACCTGCATCAACCAAACACAGGGAACAGAACACTCCCCCCACCCCCAACCCCCCACCCCCGGGTCACAGCATTCCCTTGAAGTGTACTCCTGGGGAGACAGATCATTTATTGAAACAAGGGGTGCATAGCATGAGGAAATGATTTCATTAATTTCAACTCCAGCTCACGATGGGCTTTGAAGTAAATAAAGTCCATCCTAATTCTAAAGACACCAGGATAATCAAAACGCACATCATACCTCACACCCTTTGTTATCAAGAAGCCAAACTGGTTTCTTACATTTTCTTATTTTTCTCCATATATGTGTTTTTGGGGGGGGGGGGTGGGTGTGTAAGTCTGCATATGCACATATGCATGGTGTATATATGTTTGTGGGTAAGTTGCACTAGCTGTGTACATGTATGTAGAGGCCCAAAGTTAATGGCAGGTGCCTTTCTCAAATGCTCTTCAATGTCTATATATTGAGGCAGGGTCTCTGCATGTGCCCCGAGCTCGCTCTTGGGGTTACTCTGCAGAGCCAGCTTGCTCCAGGGATCCCTTAACCCCAAAGGCCCACGTGGTAGACCTGCATTCTGTGCATCTGAACTCCAGCCTTCACTCTTACACAGTGGACACTTTCCCACAGAGCCAATCTTCTTTCTTAGCTGCCAAAGCCATATCCATGCTTCACCAGTAGAGACATGAGAAAAATGACTGCTCATTCCTGTTATTACAGCACTCAGATACATATGCACATAGGTATGCTTGCATGTGTGTCTGTATACATATGCACGTGTGTACTTATGTGTGTGCATCTGCATAAACACACACAGACATAAGTTTGCCTTAAAGAAAATGGGACATGGAGGCATTTTCTCAATGGGATTTATTTGGTTTAACACCAGTGGAGGAAGAAGCAATGAGCACGCCTAGAGGAAAGGCTATGTGTTCCCTTCCTGCAGTTTCAAGCACTTTCCTCCTGTGATCTCCTGCCATGGGCTGCCATTTCCAACCCTGCCATCATCAATTTGGAAAAAATCGAGTCCCTTGGCTTTATCTGGAGGTCTTTGGAGTGTGAGCATCTAGTGTGTTTGAAACTCGTGCTCCTCTTGAGATGATTTAGTCATTTTCTTCTTTATAATTTCCCCCTCTCAGTGTGTGGCCCTTTGTCATTAGAGTGATAATCATATTAATAGCAGGAATGTAATTTCCCATAATGCTAAGTAGCTGTGTGCGCACACATGCCCCGCTTACTCTTAGATTCATTTACACTCTGACTTGATCTAGTATTTAAATATAACAGGTGTTTATCTTCATCACTAGGGAGCGTGGGGCTGGACCAGGGCACCTTAAACATTTACAGGGCAGATGCAAAGATAAATCTTATATTTTCCCTAAACATGAAGCAGTTTTAGTTCACTAAGTGGCAAAAGTTTAGTTTTGAATTACCAGAATTTCCTCAGCTGTGTTTGCAAGTTCAATTACTGAATAGCGGCCTGTTTTTGACTGGGGTGCTTTGATTCAGAGGCATAATTAAGAGGGCTTCTCATGTTTGGAGCCATTTCATGAAAAGAATAGAGTGACTGTGTCATAAGTACTTCATTTTTGTTCTCTTTTTTTTTTTCTGGCTTCCTCTGGCAACCTCAGAGCATGGCATGCCTCTTTCCATTGCTCTTACCATGTAGGTAGAATACAGGGGAGTGGGAAATTTAACTAGATTCCTTAAAATCGGTTGTAAGCATACTTACACTTTTAAAATCCTGCTTTGGGTTTTCAAAGGCACTTCCTACTGTCTTCATTTAGTGAAGAGCTGCATCCTGAAGCCCTGAAAATGCAAATGTCTCTATGTTGTATTATTGGAAACAATGCATTGAAAAAGAAAATGCATGTAAGTTTAATAAAGCAGAAATGAGTTTTTAAACCCCCCCCCCAAAGAAAAAGAAACAAGGATATTACCTTATAGTTCACCTGGCTGAAGCCTCAATAACCCAGGGACAGTGCTATACCCAAAGAGTGTCCTGTTTTTATAGATGGGATGATTTTAATAGGAAGGGACTGCCTAATAATCACAATGCATGGGTGATAGACGCCATCAGGACTATAGTTCAGGTGACCTAATTCAAATCTAGCTCTTATTTTTCCTCTCTTGAACCCCATTTAATTGGGCCTTTTAGTTATAACTATGGGTGAGCTTTTGAGTAGATAGACAAAGTGTTACCTTTAGAATGTCTGAACTAATCAGAGAACTGATCCTACAAAAATTAGAATGCCTAGATTATCTCACCTAAACTTAAAATGTTCATCTTTCCTCTCTTGCATTTGAAGAGTTTGGAGGGAGAATGCAATGAAAAGAATTAATGTGATGGGGTAAGTCACATGACTGAGGTGGTCCTGATGATGATGGCTTTGAGGTTTCATATGTTCATGCTAGGCCTAGTCTGGCTTAGTATGCCCTTTGCTGCCTGTGGATCAAATGTAGAACTCTCAGCTCCTTCTCCAGCACTGTGTCTGCCTCCATGCCCCATGTGTCCCAATAATGGACTTAACCTCTGAAACTGTAAGCCAGCCCCAATTAATGTTTTTCTTTATAAGAGTTGTTGTGGTCATGGTGTCGCTCCACAGCAATAAAACCCTGACTAAGACAGAAGTGCATAAGAGTGTTAAGACTTATGGCATTTTCTTTTGAAAAATTTGAAGTATAGACCAAAACATAGCATCCCTACATATATATGACATGTTCTATCTACTTAAACTCTGGTGTGTATTAGATAGGTAGGTAGGTAGATAGATAGATAGATAGATAGATAGATAGATAGATAGATAGATAGATAGGTGAAAGATAGATAATAGATGATGGTTGGTAGACAAATATAGCTATAGACAGGTAGATGATAGAATAGATAGATGATAGACAAATATGATAGACACAGATATAGATAGATTATAGAATAGATAGATGATAGATATAGATAATAGACATATAGACAGATAGATAGATAGATAGGTAGATAGATAGATTATAGAATAGAAAATAGAGATAGATAATAGAGCACAGATGATAGAGAATAGATGACAGAATAGATAGAAGATGATAAATAGTTGGATAGAAGATGACAGACAGATAGATAGATAGATAGATAGATAGATAGATAGATAGATAGATGAAAGATAGATAATAGATGGTGATAGATTAATAAAATAGATATAGGCAGGTATATGTTAGAATAGATAGATGATAGATAGATAGATAGATAGATAGATAGATAGATAGATAGAATAGACAGATAAATAGATGGATGGATAGACAGATAAACTAGACATGGATGGATGGATAGATAGATAGATAGATAGATAGATAGATAGATAGATGAATTAGAATAAGCAAATTGCTTCTGAATTTATTGAAGGGGAATATAATATAACCAGAAAGCAAACTACATAATGTTCTCTGTGGCATAGTGCTAGGTTCTTTAAAAACAAATGATGAGATTAAAACCTGCATGTGTGACACAAGGTACTAAGCTATGACTTGTAGACAGTCTCTACAAGTTTTGCCTATTTTTATAAACAAAGATTTATGGAAACAGCATACCTATTGTCTATATTGTCCCTTGCAGTGACTTCTTGCTTCGAGTGCAGAAGCATACATTTGTAACAGATCCTAGATAAGTAGTAAAGTCTAAAATGTTACCCTCTAGCCCTTTATAGACAGAAGTTTGCTGAAGTCTCATGTGTGATCAAGTTTGTGAATATAAATAAAAGGCATATGAGGGTGCTGAAGGAACTGAATTGGATAGATATGGGAAAGTAATACTTAACTTTCATCATCTGTATCACTAAATGCATGTGATTTGTGATTTCATAACTTCAAAATGTTTTATGAGTATTTAACATATGATAATTTAATAAATAAACAAACAATAGCCCTGAAAATATTTTTTTGGAATTTGGAAACTGGACATACTTATTTATCAATGTATATTTGAGTGAGCCCATTGCATTTTGGCCTCAGTACACACATAAGGCACCAGGAATGTCTAGGACAGTGCAAGTAGCCAGTGGTGAGGCCATGAAAAGTGTGGCAGTGAACACTGTAGAATGTACCAAAGGTAAATTAGTTCACTGGGGCACTTGGGAAATGCTTTAACAGGAGGTGACATGTCTGTTGTGCCTCAAAGACAAGTCAATGCCTATGGGACATTCAGAACTGAACAGAAAGTATGACGACTCAGTAGACACCACTGGCCAAACAATTGAGTTATTTTGTTATGGGACCTGGGGTAAGGATATAATTCAGTGGTGGAGCATTGACTTAATATCACCAGAGCCTGAAGAACACAAGAGAAGTAAAATCAAACAGGTTTCAGGAGTAGAGTGATATAGTAGAGGGAATCCAGGAGTCAAGATAGATTTGAACTTAATGGCTGGCCTTCCATATTAGAAAGAGACATACATTGCCTTGGACTTTGTTAAATCAGCTATGGGGAGTCAATTCAGAATTTTAAAGAAATGTGTGTCCTGGGATCTATAGTTCTGCATCCACATGAAGATTTATGGAGTGCCAGATAAATACCCTCGCAAAGCAAGCTATGCATGACTTTCTCATGCAGACACTGTATTTCAATAAGGAACAACAAGGGAAATAATTACAGCCAACATTTACAGACTCTCTATATTAGGGGTTCTTGTAAGCACTCTGTATAGTAAATTCTTCCTTCCCCACATTGATTTCATTGTCACGTTTTACAGATCAGAAAACTAAAACAGAGCCATTGAGTAACTTATCCAAAATCATGGAGTTGATAACTGGCAGAAGTGAGACTTTCATCTAAACAGTTTGGCACCAATCTGTGCTCCCAGCTATTATATTTTTCCATCCCAGGCGAGTTAAGTAATCATCCCCTGAAGAAACATTTATTAATCTGCCAATTAATCCACCACCATGTGACAGAATCTATGCCAAGTATTAGGGATGCAGACTTTCTAAGAGTCTAATGGTGGGTGAGCAGATGGGTGGGTTGGAAGTCCCTAACTGCTGTGTTGCATTGAGAAAGACTCTGACACTCCACCAGACTCCAGAGGGAGAGTTTAGCTATTGATGAAATGTGTCTGCCATGGCTGACAAAGAAGCAGAAGTGGCACAGAATTTGGGGGAAGGTTTAGGTGGATTTCAAGAGTGGCAGAAGTCAGAATGGATACATTGTCTTGTTTAGAACAGTTTGCCTAGGCAATTTGGGTAGAATGTCTTTATTTTTTACGTGAACTTTTGTGGGTGGGGGCATGCATGTGCATGTGTATATGTTCCCATGTGTGCGCATGTAGGAGCCAGAGGTCAACATGATGTGTCTTCCTCAATCACTGTCCATTTCCTACTTTTTGAGACAGTGTCTCTTCTTAATCTGGAGCTCACACATTGACTACACTGGATCGCCAGGGAGCTCCCAGAATCCTCCTCTTTCTCTCTCCTCAAAGTGCCAAAATTGCAGACATGGGCTGCCATGCCCAGCTTTTTCCATGGCTTGTGGGAATCCAAACTCGGGACCTCATCTTTGCACGACAAGCTCCTCACCCACCCCACCGAGCCATCCTCCCAACCCTGCATGTACAGTTTCATCAGAGTCTGTCCCATCCCACCCAATGCATGTATCCAATTGTCCTGAGGGTTCATTAGGTCAATTCGGCGTGACTTGAGGTCACTTCTTAGAAATGCAGACGCCAGGATTTATTATTGCTCTTTCCCAGCAAATACACGACACTCACTCTAGTCCAAACCACCGAAGCATGACAACTCTAATAATGATGTTTTAATAGTGTCTACTATGTTAAAGGTTTTGTGAAATCTGATATCCGACATGAGCTAACATAAGCAATATCACAGCCCCCCATTTTTTAATAAAAATGGTTCCTTAAATGTTCCCTCAGTTGTACTGATAAAAACCAAACGATTTCTAAAATGACGTTTTACTCCAATATTTATAATTTCATTGTTACCAAGATTGTATTGTGTTTTTTTTTTTCTTTAATATAAGCAGTAATGTTCCTCAGCCTAAGTATATTGAATTCACCTCAGAAAATTTAGGTAACTAATTATCCTAAACTACTGAGGCGGCGAATGTTTGCTTCCTGTATGATTATACTATAATATGAGGTTTTCTGTAATGGAACAAAAATAATCCAAATTCTTTACTCAGTATGCTAACGGGCTACTCTAAAGATTGCAACTAGGATACTCGCATAGTTTTGTATAATGAGTGTTCGGGTTGAGCTTAACAAGGTTGACATTGTCTTCAGGGGTAGCAGATGTGTGCTTACATCGTTTTAAATGAAACCAAGACCCAAAGAAGCTCAATAAACAAATGACAATGTTTGGAAAAGAAAGAAGCTTGTTTCCTTCCACAGGGTGCAGGGAATTTGACCAACCTGTGTTTATAATTACTGTCTGCTTTAGTTAGTGCGAAAGAATCTACTTGATGCTCATTATAAATAAACAAAATAGATCTACTGGCCTATTTTGCAGATGGCCTGCTAGAGCTTGTTTTTCTTTTTCCCCTCTCTTCTGTTTTATTGACCACAGACCACTTTATGTCCAAATGATATTATTTCATTTTAAACATTATTGTGGTCATAGCTTCCCCTTCCCCTTTAATTCTTGGCCCAATACATACAGATGACAACTTTGTCCACATTTCCAGCCTTCCTCCCCTAGATCCCATCAAGACTGCAAAGGGCTCAATGTGAGTCAATCATTCTGATTTGGGAGTCTGGTTAGATATCAGAGGTGCTATTTTTCTTGGCAGGCTTCTATAGAGAGCAAGTTGCTACTACACAGTTAATTTTAAAACGACATCAAATGAACACTGTCAGTTTGGGGCCACAGGAGGATGTTAAGGAGCACGTACAGTCTGTTGTTTGGACACACTAAACAGGTACACATTTTTGTAGGAGAAATTAAACCTCATCTTTTAAGCATAGAATAGTGTGTAGCATAATTTCAGCACAAATTAGAGAAATGCACTAGCTGTTTTGGAATTTCCCCTTAGAGAGCTGGCTATCAGGAGATAATATTACATTCCTCATGTCTATTGTTACTTAATTAGAGTGGGTACATTCATTTAAACGTTGAGCTTGCTTTGTAAGTTGTTTCTTTTCTTTCCCCCTCAACTTCAGAATGATGTGTGCCAGTTGAAAGATAGGTCCTAGGAAACGAGATAGCACATTTTCATTTCTCTGTGCTAATATTTTTAAAATCAGTTCACCAAATGCTTTCTCAAAATTATTTTTGCTCCTTGAAATTAACATTGGACTTCTATTTATTATTGAATTCATTCTTCAGTGTTAAGGCAGATTTCTTTACTATGGTGTGGGATTACCTTTTATGAAGATTGCATTAATCCATCATGAAAATTTTAAAACTCAATAAATTCATTTTACCATAAAAGATGTATAAAGCCATAAGCATTTTCCAGATGTGGGTATAAGTAAAGAAAATTCGTCTGTTCTGAGACAGGAAAAACTGTTGACATTTCTTTGAAGTGTAATCTCTTTTGTTTATTTGGTTTTTAATAGCTTCCAGCAGTTAGCCACATATTTTTAAAGTGATGTTGCTCGCATACATTTTTTTTTTTATCATGAGTGGCATTAACCTACTGCCATAGATTTAGAAGTTTAACCTATAAAAGGAGGAGACCGTTGTTGAGATGGGTAACTTAGGAATTGTCAAAGAGAAAACAAAGCAAAACAAAAGCAAAGCATTATAGTCCTCAGTAACTCTCCTGAACTAGAAATTTCAGGAGCCACTGGTTGGAACTGGCTGTAGGTTTAATCTATAATGTTTATTTATAAAGGGCCATCTTTAGATGTCACATGTTTAAGTAGCAAGAATATTTTATTCTCCTTCTATTGCAACCAATTGACCACTGGACCTTAGTGGAAAAAGAAAAAAGATTTTCTCAGATTTACATTGTATCTATCAACTCTAGAGCATGACATGATGTACACTTATGTGATGTGTGCTTATCTGATGTGTGCTTACACACACACACACACACACACACACACACACACACACACCGACCCACAAATATACTATGAGTGAGAGGGAAAATCGAGAGTGATAAAAAAAATCATTAAAATTGACTGAGTCCCTGAGTAGTCTTTGACACTGAAAAATGGAAACTATTTGGAAAGCAAGTTAAAACTTAAAAAAATATATATGTAAAAGCTTTTGACACTTCATAATGATTTATATAACAGACCACATAAGAATTAATTTCATATCAGACGTAAAGCTAGCCATAACCAACTGCAGAAAGCAGATTGAATTCAAGGTTGAGGAAAATATATACATATACATATATATATTAAATATTAAGTATTAAGTTTGGGAACCATTTCTCATTCTGTCCAATCAATGTTTTTTAAGTATTACTTACAATAATGTGATTCTCTGAAGCTTAATCAGGTGGTTCTCACAGATGCAAGAATGTTTGGATAGGTATATGTTTCATTCCAAACTGCTAGGGAAAAAAAAAGGGGGGGGGAAGAAATCTAATGTATATTTGTGTGTATTGTATATTTAAATGTTACCTTTCTCTTTGGTTAGAGCTGATCTTTATATATCCAAGCTGAAAAAACAGTCCCACGCTTTTAATAAAATGCAACTAAGCTGTTACTATGGTTATTAATATAAATAAATAAAAGCCATGTCCTATAATGTTGCAAAAAAATATTCCTAAGTCAAACAACTGTTTTTTTTTTGTGTTTTTAAGACAGTTCTGAGCCATGTGCTGTATGTGCGGGTAATAAAATTATTTTCAGAGATGCTCCCTGACCACGGGCTCAAGCACACATTAGGACTTGGTCTGTTTTTCACATGTTTCTCATCAAGGAAGTCTGTGGTTACCTTCCTGATTCTGCTGGACTGGAAAAACACAGCTAATATGGTGCGATCTGGAGAAAGCTTTGATGCAGGGACTTTGCAAATAAACCTCCAGATGCCATCTGCTTTACATTCATCTCTCAATTTATTTCCTATAAATGTCTATTGAATATTCCATTGAACCAACACATGTGAAACTGGAGCTGAGAAGGAGAATGCTTGGTGGCAGCGGTCATTATCATATTTCTTTCCCAATATTGCTACCAGCCTCAAGCGCACGGCGGATGAGGGAGATGCCAGAGTCCTCAGACTTAAAGCAGAAATGAAGAAACAAAAACACTTCACGTTACCCAAACAAACAAGCCCATTTTAACGTTTTCGGTAAAGTTTCACGCACCTGGGGTTATTTGCAGCGCAGCCGAGTGCTGTATTTAAGTTGCTGACATTTAAAGAATCAAGTTCACCACGCAGAAATAAATGCTACTAGCAAGAAGCAAGAGAGAAACAAACATGATGAGCAAAGTACCATGCGACTGTTTAGGGCCTGCCAGACAGATTTGTAGCATTAGCCTTTTCGTCCGTTCTATTTTGTAAGCCCAGCACCTCTGTCTTCCTCTATTTGTATCTCAGAAACACAAGTCCTTGGTGGGTGGGGGTGGTGATTCTACAAATGGTATTTGCCAAATACCCGACCTTCCTAAATCCATTCTGGCCCCGTCACACCCAGATTTCTAAAGATGACTCCCATGGATAAGCAGGATAGACTATTATGCAAGCTGGGAGAATCATTCCCCACCCAAAATTTGTCTGTTGATTTGTGTTCCTGTGAGAAGTATACTTCTCAATTGTCACAGCCTGGCAGTGACCTCATACACAGGCAGTCAACTTCACAAATTGCTTCCAGAAAGGGAAGTAGGGAGATGGCTCAGTTAATAAAGCACTTGCCTTGGAAGCACAAAGAACCGAGTTCAAGTACTCAGAAGCTATGCCAGATTATTTTCTTTTTGTTAGGTGTGGTAGCATATGTAGATAATCCCTTTGTTGGAGACCTGAAGGCGGAGGATCCCCGGGGCTTGCTGGCCAGCCAGTGTGTTAATTTATGATCCTCAGGCCAATGGCAGATCCCACCCTCCAATAAAATGGAAACCTGAGGAAATCACATTAGACACACACACATGCACACACACAGAGACACACATGTATACACGCACACACAAACACATGCACACATACGTACACACTGTGGGAAAGGGGCTTGGAGAGGTGGTGGTTGGGAATACTTCTCTTGCAGAAAAGCAGAGTTGGATTCCCAGCACACACATGGTAGCTCACAACCATCTAATCCCAGAGGGTCTAAAACCCTCTTTCCTCCCTTAGCATGAGGCAGATACAGGGTACAGGCCTAGAGGCAAAACACCTACAATACAAGAGAGATCCTTTTGTTTTATTTTGTTTTGTTTTGTTTTGTTTTAAGAAAAAGGAAAGGGCAAAAAAGGGGAAGAAATCCCTCAGTTGGGATATTTTGCTGTTGCATTTTTAGATTTCAATTTTCTACGTATTTTGTCAAATGCTTTTAATATTAAGGGTTTGCTGATTTAAGACAGCAAACCAGTACAGCACAGCCAATTCATGTTAGGCTGTTCGTCGCTTGTCGATTTAGCTTACTAAGTCTGAAGAGAAGCAAAGGGGGCTGGAGAGAGAGTTCAGTAACTGAGTGCGTAGGGCAGAGAACCAATTTCAGTTCCCAGCACCCGTGCCAAGCGAGTTCCATATCTGGAACACCAGTCCAGGGAAATCTGACCCCTCTGGCCTCTGTGGGCACACCTTCATGCATGGGCATATATCCACACACAGACACACAATGAAAAATAATAATGACAAATTGTTTTAAAGAAGAAAGAAGAATTCTTCCCGAGACCCTCGCCAGGTCACAGCTTGCTTGCTTCCTGAGATTATAGAATTTGGGGCATTCTATTTCATTACCTCAATATGCGATCAGGTTGATTTCTTTTTTTTTTTTTTTTTTTTTTTTTTTTTTTTTTTTTTTTTTTTTTT
>NW_022196903.1:92473087-92476120 GCF_008632895.1 Mastomys coucha
CTTAAAAAAAAAAAAGGTATCATCAAACTGAAAAAAAAAAATCACAATTCTTTAGCCAATGTTTCTACATTATAGGATTATAGGCAAAAGTTACATTACAAACACATACTTTTCTGTGGTTGCATTCACTAAGGAACAAAGTTATAATAATAATACATTTATTAGGGAGCAAGAAAGGCCAGCAGGTTGGCACATGGATGTAATTCCAGGACTTGGGAGGCTAGGGAGAGGCAGTAGTGACTGTGGCCAACCTAGACTCTATAGTGGAAGGAAGGAAGGAAGGAAGGGAGAGAGGGAAGGAGGGAGGGATGGAGGAAGGGAAAAAGGATGGGAGGGAGAGAATGGGAAAAGAGGGAGGCTGGGAGGGAATCACATGAAACAACTAATATCTGTTTTGCTTAGTTGATACCAAAAGCACTCACATGTTCAAGCATGTCACATGCATATATACCATAGCACAGAGTGGAAGTCTGAGAACATATTGCAGACATTGATTCTCTCCTACTCTTCGAGTTCAGATATTAAACCTAGGTAGTGTTGTCAGGCATGGTGGCATCTTACCTGCTCAGGCATCTCACTGGCCCAGAAAAGAGAAGACCTTGCCAGGAGTATTAGTGCACACCCTTAATCCTAGCGTGCAGGAGGCAGAGGCACGTGAATGTCTATGAATTCAAGGCCAGCCCTGATCTACATACAGAGCTCCAGGCCAGCCAAGGCTTCACAGTGAAACCTTGTTTCAAAAACTAAACAAACAGCAACTTAGGCCTTTGAGTCAGGTGTTTTGAATGGGAGTTAATGGCAAAGGAAAATCCCCTGTGTTTACCCTTAATCAGCAAAAGTACTGGAGATGTTTACACCATGCCCTTCCTCTCCACTGTCATTACTGGCATTAGAAAGTGGACACCCAAATTCTCCTATCTTTGGAAACGTCCTATTTTGAGGTCTTGCTTTTAAAAACTCCTTTCCATGACAGTACAGCGAGAGGAAAAAAGCATTCATCCCTAAGTAAGGTGCACGTCTGATCATAACTCTCCCTTCAGTGACTACAGAATTCCATCCGTCACCAAGAAGAAAATCCAGGATGATCC
The DNA here is from genome assembly GCF_008632895.1 of Mastomys coucha. Taxonomy (NCBI): domain Eukaryota; kingdom Metazoa; phylum Chordata; class Mammalia; order Rodentia; family Muridae; genus Mastomys; species Mastomys coucha. The sequence continues at coordinate 92,474,176 of NW_022196903.1, forward strand.
CAGTACACCCATCCAAGGAACAATTATCCATCCTCTAATTTTGCAAAATAAAATTTGCTTCTTCTTTTGAAATGCTGGCAAGTCAGGGTTCCTGGCTAACAGATACATTCCATCCTAAAGGGGTTCTGGCCTAGGTTAGTAACCCGTTGTTTATTGTACTAGAAAGTCTTCCAACGTTATGTTAGGGCTACAGGATGATACAAGGAAACAAACCGAGAGAATAAAATGCAAATAAGTTGTGAGTCATTTCTCTTATCCTGTTCTTAAATCAAGATATATGCAAAGGACAGTTATGAATATACTCCTTACAAATGTGCCTAATTTGGGTCCACCCTAAAGGTCCAGTCGTGAGAAGTAAAACACTATGGAAATTGTTTGTGGGCTGCACAGATGGATCAGTTGATAAAGTACTTGGCTTGCAAGCCTGAAGACTTCAGTCCAGTCCCTGTAACCTGCACATGCTTCTAATCCCAGGGCTGGGAAGCTGGAAACAGATGGACTCCTGGGCCTTACTTGCCAGCTGACCTAGCTGAGTCGTGAGTCATAGGTAACCCAAAGTGATTGGAGCCATTATTAGGTTGACCAGTGGCTTTCACACACACACACACACACATGCCCACATACCCACACACATGTATGCATGCACATATACATGCACACGTTGCTATCTGTGATTGTTATATCCCAATTGGTCTACATGAAACAAGCATCTTAAATGAGTAAAGTTTAAAAACCATATGCATCACTTTCTCTGTTTCATTGTCATCACAACCTGATTTACTCCTCCAGCAAAGGAAATATCCACTGAGAATCCCTGTTCCCTGTGCTGTGGAGGGCCCCTGAGACTGTTAAATAGTCTCAACAAATTTCCAGAACAAAGAAATTGCTGCCTGATCGTTTCATTGGTCTCCAGCTCAACAGAAGATTCCAAGTTCTCTTCTGTCAGAGAGAGACAGAATGTATGTGTTTTCAATTAATAATCATAGTGCTAAGCTCTGTCTCGCAGGGCCCTCATCCCTGCCAGCTGCTGCTACACATGCCAGCCCTTGCCAACTCCTCCTGTGATACCCTGTGGACAAGCCCTAGATCTGAACTCGTCAACTTGGCACTCAAGTTAACTGGCCTGAGAAGCCTATTGCCCATCTAGATAAATGTCTGTGGAAACAAAAACCACCCTGAGATATTAAGGTGCAAGTTTGGCTTTTCAACCACCAATAACATTCTAATTATTATGTTCTAGAACTGATATATCAACCTGAGAAGGATGGGAACAGACTCAGGGCAAGTAGACATTCCTAATCACCAATGGTGTCGATATGTTCTTGATTTCAAACAATAGTCTGGCAAGTCAAGTCGTATTAGCATCTCTGAGATGGAAAACAGTGAAGTGCTTCTTCACACTGGAAAGTTCTCTTAAAGGCCTTCTTTTCCACTAAGATTAGGGGGTCCCCGGATGTTTCAGGAGGATACATGCAATTAAGGAAGGTATCAAAGTTGAAAGGCTGGAGCTGTCTTTCTGAGATGGTATGAATATTATGTGGCTTCAAGAGGCTTTGTTATAAAGTCTTGGGCTTTGCAAGGTGGTTGACCCTAGTTAGAGGAAGGTAGGTCATTGGGTGTGCTCCTGACTGGACTATGATTCCAGGATCTTTATTCTTTCTCTTTTTGCTTCATGACGACCCTGAGTAGCTTTCTCTGTCACATGTTACCTGTCAAGAAGCCTTGCCTCTCACCACAGGCTCAAAGCAACAGGACTAAGTGACCATGGACTGAAAATACTCGGCCCAGATGATCCTTCCTCCTTCTAGTTGATTTATCTGTTGGTTTTGGTTTTGGCACAACAACAGAAAGTCGATCCAATGTCAGGTACATGTAGTTGGAAAAATCTGTGTTCTGGGTATGAAAATAGTTTTAAAAGTTTTATACTCGGAGTAATCTCTTTCTC
>NW_022196903.1:92476143-92497844 GCF_008632895.1 Mastomys coucha
CCCCCCCCCCCCCGACTGTGCGATTGGTATCTCAATGGTCTCTGAAGTACAATTCACAAGCTGGAACAGAAACAATGTCCTGCCATTCAAACAATTATTCAAAAGCAAGCCTCTGGCTAGGGAGATGGTGCTGTGGGTAAAGTGCTTGACACACAAGGGTGAGAACCAGAGTTCAGGTCCTCAGAACCTCCCAAAAGCCTGGGCAGTCGTTCACATCTGTAATCCCAGTACTCCTACAACAAAATGGGAGGGGGGAACAGGTGACTCCAGGGAAGTCCACAGGCAACCTACCCTACGTATGCAGTGGCAACTAGCAAGGGAGACCCTGACTTCTATGCATGCACTGTAGCATAGTCATGCCCAACTAACACATAAACATGCATGCACAGACATCATACACATGTGCACACAGAGAGATGGGGGTTAGGAGAGATACATAGCAGAGCACTTCCTTTTGGGAGTCATTCTTCCGCATCTTTGGGACTTGTCTTTGCATCTCATATATCCTAAAAGTACAGTGTTAAGTGACCCCAAGATCCAGAAGCTTCGGTCTGGAGAGATGCTTTTGTATACTATGTATACTATATAACCTGTCAACCACTGGAACGAGAGTGAGTTGCATCCACATCATGCCTTTCATATATTTCCATAAGACTTGACACATGGCAGACACAGTTGTCATTTAACAAACACCTGTTATTAGTAGTATCATTGTTCAAAGACTGCATTGGATAATATCTTAGTATTCAGAACAAGCCAGTTGGCAAAAGTCACAGACAACCTGGTTTTCTGACCTGATTCCTTCTTGATGACAATGCTTATTACTAATAGAACAGGTATGAAGCAGACCACGCCTTAGGAATGATCAGCCACTCCAAGGACTTTTATGGTTGATAGCTCCCTAGCTGCCGTTTAAAAGTCTTTAACTATTAAAAAATGATTCCATATAGCCTTATTTTTCATTAACTCAAAACACTGAAGCCAAGCATATACATGGTTCACATCTTTTGGCCAGCTGGGATTTGCTTTGTCAAATGAAGTATCTTCTTCAACTATCTACTTACTCAAAATACACATTTTTGCGTTTTCTGTTCTCCTCCCTACATCACTCAGCAAAGACTTCAGAGGTAAATCCTTTAGAGGAAAAAGAAAGGAAGTACTTTTCCATGTGTAGATTTATGTCTTGTTTTGTTTTGGTTTGCTTTCCAGGTTCTTCTCACTAGTGGAAACACCATCTTCTTATACCGAATAATATATGGAAGATTACATGGCTATAATTTATTAGGCAAATGAGTGAAAGATGTTCTCATTCACATGGTTAACATTTAATTAACAGTGTCAATTAACATTGATTCTTAAAACTTTTTTTGCAGCTGTAACATAACACTTAACATTGACCTGAACTTTTAAAATAAAACCTAGGTGTTCAGAAAGCCCAGAAGAATCAATTGATTGAGGACGTGGATGATGGTCTAGCTCCATGTGATTGGGGTGGAGGTTATGAAGTAATGTGCATCGTACCATATAAAACCCTAATGATGGTTAATGTTAGCTAATTAAGATGAACACTGAATGGAGCCAGCTTGGCTCACAAGGGTGTTAACATCCTATTAGAGTCTAACAAAATATTGTTTTAGCCAAGCCATACATAGTGGATGATCTTAGATTCATACTGAAGAATACAGTTGGAATTAAATGCAACATTAAAGTCATGTTCCAATCATGGCTGCCAACAGGGATAATATTGACTGTGTTCTGCAGGTACCACGTGGTTTTTGCTTCATTTTGTTTTCATAAATCTTAAACATAGAGGTGTGTCATACTTGGATAGTATCACTTACAGAATTAATATTTCCATCCTTATTTTAAAAATATGTCAGATATATGCTCCACATACAGCGAGGTAACACATTTTGGAAATCCAAACCAGACACCTCTATCGACTACCAAAACCTCTACCTACATGCAGGGAAATGCTCATTGATTTGATTTCTCCTCAGTAGGATGCATTTCAGATGTGTTTAGACCAGTGGTTCTCAATCTTCCTAATGCTGTGACCCTTTAATACAGTTCTTCATGTTTTGGTGACCCCCAACCATAATATTATTTTCATTGCTATTGCCTTAATTTTGCTGCTGTTATGTAATGTAAATAACTGTGTTTTCCTATAGTCTTAGGTGACCCTGTGAAAGGATCGTTTGATCCTCAAGGGGACACAACCCACAGGTGGAGAACCACTGATTTAAATGGACAGAGGAATGGTCTGGGTGAGACTTTCTCTTCTTCAGAAGAACAGATCATAACAAAGGGTCAAGGTAAATGTTAGTCTTAAAATATTTTGTTTCCAGTAGGTTTAGTCATTCATTCTAATCCAGAATAAATGCCTAAGTCATGCAGGCAGGCAGAGTGTACAGGGAGGTACACCTGATGAAAGAACCAATTTTTAAAAATAAAAGTTTTTTTTTGAAGCAGTCATATAGCACATAACATACTGACCTACCACTCACTAAGTAATACAGGCTGACTTGCACTTCACTATTCTCCTGCCTCTGTCTCCCAAGTGCTGGGCTTAAAGGGACATACCACCATCAATCTCAGAGAAATGATAATAAGCACAATTTAGTTTGTTGATACATGCTGAGATTTGTGCTTATAGTGAAGCTGTCTCTAAACCAATCCAAAAAGCACATTTATTTGTAGCATTAAGTCCGCAGTGCCCACAAGCGTGGCCATTTCTGAACTTTCCCAGAGTAGATGCTGATAATAGGCGACCCTGACAACCAAGATTTGCAGATGACACTCAAGCTCAGCTTGTGCAAGTTTCAGAAGGTAGCAATGCTCTGTTTTTTAAATGCTTTGTCTAGTTTCATCATTAAGCTGGTCAGTTTATTAAAAGCTACATTAAATGCTCTGGGTCATAAAATACAGAATGTGCAGTGAATTCCAAGAGGAGAGATGCTGCAAGGCTGAGAGCCTCTACCTGAGGCCATGACCCCAAGCTTCTCCTCTTTGGCCTTAGGCTCTGTAGTGGCCGAGATAGAAAGCAGACCTGTGGTCCCATCCATGTCTCAGACCCACTTCACTCTGCCACAGTCTGCATTGTGTCCTGTCTATGTTTTAAAAATGTGTATAGTGCACTGTCTTCACAATAAGACCTCAATTGTATGATGAACAAATAAACAGTGAGCACCCGTTTGCACGGGGTGAGGGGTGTAATTGGTGGTACCTGTTGTCTCACAGTGTACTAGAAAAGTTCAGTACATTGAAATGAAATGTTTTTTATGATGCTACTAATGTAAACATAGTGTACTGATATGGAGACCTCTTCCATGGCAACAGCATCCAGGGAAAATGTCCCTCTGAATGAAAATATCATCAATATTTCTCACTGTAAATATGACTAAAATATTGTGAAGGCATCCCTTCCCCCACAAGGCTTGGGGATTATTGTGGAAGTGGGGCAGAAATATTGTAAATGCTTGAGGAAGTGGATGTCTGGAGACTATTGACATGACAGAACTGTTGCACGCATGAGCTCACAGTGGCTGTGACTGTACTCAAGATATAGACCAAATTAGGCCAGCCAAAACTCCAGAATACATGGGGGAGGGGGTCATGAAGTCCCTCTCTTAGGTAAGGAACTGTTGACATTGATGGCTGCTAGGGAAGGGGATTCTGTTTTCTTATCTGTGTGGCTCCGGAAAGGCTACCCAAGCTCTGGTAGTTGCTCCCACACCCATATACACATAGGCAGCGTAGTTTGAATTAAGTGGATTTTTAAAGACAGAGCATAGGTTGGGAGAGAAAAGTCACAGGAAGGAGGATTGAGGTAGGATTGGAGGAGAGGGGATGTGGTGGATTTGATCCAAGCACATTATACACATACATAGAATTCTCAAACAATAAAAAAAAATATTTTTTTTAGAAAAAAAGTTATAATGAGAGAAAGGAATATTTAAGATGGGAGGTGGAAAAATGACTCAGTTGGGAGAATCCTTGGCTTCCCTGCCTGAAGCTCTGGTTCCAAGTCCTAGCACCACACAAAGCCTGGGTGATGGTACCTACCTGATTACAAAACCCTAGCTAGCCCTTGGGAAGTAGCGCAGGAGGAGTTCAAGCTCATCCATGGCTACATGACTAGTTAGAAGCAAGCAAGCTTAGATTACAAGAGATCTTGTCAAAGTAGAAAAAAAGTAAAATAACTAAACTAAATACAACATTACATTCTGCAGAACTTTTACCACACATTGAATAGAACATCTAGGCTGTGCTATCCTGTCAGGCTGGTTCTGTGTGAAAAGTGGAGGAATGAGCTTTTTGTTTTAAGTTTTTTTAATGAATCATTTTATTCATTTACATTTCAAATGATATCCCCCTTCCTGGTTAATCCTCCACCAACTCTCCCATTCTATCCCCCCTCTCCAATCTCCCCTTTGCTTCTATGACTGTGCTCCTTCACCCACTCACCCACTCCTACCTCACCCAGCTAGAATCCCCCTACACTGGGGCACCAAGCCTCTCTCCCCTCCTGCTGATGCCAGATAAGGCCATCCTCTGCTACATATGCATCCAGAGTCCTGGCTCCCTCTATGCATACTCTTTGGTTGGTAGTTTAGTCCCTAGGAGCTCTGGGTGATCTAGTTAGTTATATTGTTCTTATGGGGTTACAGTTCCCTTCAGCTCCTTCATTCCTTCCCCTAACTCCTCCACTGGAGTCCCCCAGCTCAGTCTGATGGTTGGCTGTATCTGCATCTGTATTGGTCAGGTGCTGGTAGAACCTCTCAGGGAACAGCCATATCAGGTTCCTGTCAGCAAGCGCTTCTTGGCATCGGCAATGGTTTTGGGGGTTGGTGTCTGCAGATGGGATGGATCCCTAGGTGGAATGGTCTCTGGATGGTCTTTCCTTCAGTCTCTGTTCCAAGAACCTCGAACACATTGGCACAGGGGAAATTTTCCTGAACACAACACCAGTGGTTCATGTTCTAAGATCAATGATTGACAAATAGGACTTCATAAAATTGAAAAGATTCTGTAAGGCAAAGGACACTGTCAATAGAACAAAACGGCAACCCACAGACTGGGAAAAGATCTTTACCAACCTTACATCTGATAGAGGGCTAATGTCCAAAATGTACAAAGAACTCAAGATGTTAGCCTCCAGACAACCAAATAACCCTATTAAAAATGGGGTACAGAGCTAAATGAAGAATTCTCAACTGAGGAATCTCAAATGTCTGAGAAGCACCTAAAGAAATGGTCAACATCCTTAGTCATCAGAGAAATGCAAATCAAAACAACCCTGAGATTTCACCTCACATCAGTCAGAATGGATAAGATAAAAAACTCAGGTGACAGCAGATGCTGGTGAGGATGTGGAGAAAGAGGAACACTACTTCATTGCTGGTGGGATTGCAAGCTGGTACAATCACTCTGGAAATCAGTTTGGCAGTTCCTCCGGAAATTGGACATAGTTCTACCGGAGGACCCAGCAATACCACTCCTGGGCATATACCCAGAAGATGCTCCAACATGTAATAAGGGCACATGCTCCACTATGTTCATGGCAGCCTTATTTATAATAGCCAGAAGAAGCTGGAAACAACCCAGATGTCCCTCAACAGAAGAATGGATACAGAAAATGTGGTACATCTACACAATGGAGTACTACTCAGCTATTTGTTTAACTTTTGAAGGTGGTTGACAGCTCTCAGCCATTTTATTCATTCTACACAATATTTGAGCTTTAAGTTAATTGCTAATAATTCAAAGTGCAAAGAGTTCTCAAAATTATTTCTCAAAGGAACTCTCAGCCTTCTTGGAAGGGCGAACAGCAAAGAGCTCACATTTTCCCTGGGTCACAGGAGCTTGTGCTTCCCCTGCCGAGGTCCCCACCTGGAAACCCCTCCCCTGTCTATCAGAACTAGTCAGACATCTGAGTCCTGAAACGCTTTTGATGATCCTACATTACTTATTATTCTCTTGTCTCTCTGAAAGAAACACTTGTTTTCATAAGCATGTGTTTGTATGCATAGGTGTGTGTACGTACACATGCTCACACACGATTTAACATCCATGAGGAAGACAGAGGGTAACCTTTGCTGCTGTTACCTATGGGGCCACTGACCTTGTTTGTAGTCACAGGGTCTCTCACTGGCCTGGAGCTCATCAGGTAGGCTGCCATGTGAGCCCATGATCTGTCCAGCTTTCTGTCTCTCTAGCATCGTGATTACAACCGTGGGGCAACACATTCTGCTTTTTTGAAATTTTTAACATGGGTTCTAAAGATCAAACCCAGGTCCTCGTAGCCAGCACTTTACTATCTGAGCTATCCCTCATCTCTCAGACCTAAAAAATTTTAAGGTACAAAAAAATATTTTTAAAGCCCTAAGCAATTATTTCTCAAACAAGTGGTAAAGCAATATGCATAATTCCAATTTCAAATATCCACAAATTCCTAAATATGTGTGATAATTATGTACACATAAAATTTGCTATACAGGTATATTTTTGAAATTTCTATATTGTTCTCTTTGTTAAGTTTTTTTTTTTTAACTTTATGTGTGTGAATGTTTTGCCTATATATATGCATGTCCATCTCATGCATTCCTGGTGCCCATGAGAGTAAAAAAAGGACATTGGATTTCCTAAACTGGATTCACACACAGTTCTCAGCTACCATGTGGGTGCTGGGAACCCAACTCAGGTCCTTTGAAAGAGCATCAAGTGCTCTTAATAGCTAAGCCATCACTTTCTCATGGCCACATGATCTTTGCGTTTTTCTAACCTATTTTTGTAGGTCTATCTATTTTAAATACTCTTGTATTTCTGTATCTTTCCACAAGCAGAAGAAAGACTGGATAGCAATAATCCAGCACATTTGCACTGGTCACAATGTGTGTCTCTGTGTTCCGCTGTCACCTGGTTTTCCCGTTCTGTTTGCTTTCATGCCCCAGAGTTCTCTCGTTGGATTTCCCGTCTAGTCCACACGGTACACAGTGAACAGAGAGTTATTATCTTCTTCATAAGAAGAAACCCTTCTGCTTGGATTGCTCAGTACCTGCAGTTCTCATTTCCGCCATTTTCCCAGCTCCTTTGTGAGGACTCTGCCCCACATCTCTTTGTAGATCTGTCCTCCATGTTTACCTGCCAGCAGCACCCAGCGGATGTGTGTTTGTTTTTCTCCTATGTGTACACAGTGGTCGCTCCACTGCTAACATCCTGAGGTGGTTCATGCTGGAGTGACTGACAGAGAATCAAAATTAAAAACACCAGTTCGCATTAAAGGTCACTGCCTTATTAGAATTATTCATTCAAATACAATTAACTTACCCCTGCTCTGGGGAGAAAGGAAGAGTTTACGCCAGGGGGAAGGGACAACAAAAGGGTTCTCCATTTATGGACTTTCTCCCATTTGAATTTTATTCCCCACAACGATTTCATAGATGTGACAGGCAGCTGGAAACAGAACAGCAAAGCACAGGGGTGTTTATTCTCATCGATACCAGAGAGGGATGAATGACATCCTAATGCCGAACAGGGAATAAGATTTGGGACAAATGGCTTTTCGAGGACCTTGCTCAGATAGAGACATACAGAGCAGCACAGAGCAGTACCATCCTGGGAACTGGGGCGGTGGGGGAGGGGTGCCTGGAAGGACCACCTACCAAGGCAGCCAGGTCATTGCTGGGTCATGGCTACCTGTGAAAAGCTAGCCACAGTCTTTGTAATCACCACAGCATTAGCAACTACTCTAGGTTCGGAATGAGTTTCCTTCTTTCTTTCTTCCTCAATCACCATTGGCTTCACACAACCTTGGCATCAAATCCTAATATGGCCCTGAGTCAGTCAGATAGCCTCTCAGAGGCCATAAGCTTTTGTCTGAAAAATAGGAGAGAGAAGTCAAGTCAAGCCAGTGGACTTGTTTGTTTGTCTGTTTGTTTCAGAGATTAAATTTAAGACAATTTGTAACACCCTTGATTGCACGGCAGCCAAGTACATGGAAGCTTTGATAAGCAGGAACTGCTCTGACTTGCTACCTGTGGGCACACAGCTATGCTGAATTGCAAAGATAGCTTTACAAAGGTGCACACCTTCAGTGAGTTTACAGTCTCCTGGAGAGCAGCCCCAAGCAGGGGAAGGCAGAATGGGACGGCATCAACAGAAACCTAAAGATTTTGCCATAAAGTGGGCCTGGGGGTGCCGGATAGTGCGGAGCAACTGTAAATGACATAAGTGTCCTTTTTGTAGTGATGGACTATTGGTAAACTGGACTGTGGTCCTCATGGCCCACAGTTTAGTGAATTTATTTTTAAAATTTTTATTTAAAACTATATGTAATAAATTGATGGGCTTCATAACATATTATAAACCATACCTTTATAAATGTACTAAATATACAAGGCGGTGTGAGAGTTATACATAGAGATACAGACTGCAGGTGTTGGCTCCATAGAGGAAGACTGACCAGGGTACAAGGAGCCAGTGTTAAGCTGAGCTTCCAGTGTCAGAATGAATACTGGCACATTACCCAGCAGAAAAAGCAAAGATCAAATCAATTGGGCCAGTTGGATCAAATCATCTTGATGAGATATGATAATGTGAGTATAAAATGCTGTCTTCTCTTTATATAAAGGTGAATATCCTGTTCACCATTCCCAACATCATCCATCACGAGGTCTTCTTGACCCATGAGTAAGAAAAATGGGTCTGAATGTATAAACTGTGCTCTTCCCTTAGGTCACATCCATGCATCAAACTCTGCTAGACCAGTTGTCCCCACATGAAGATGTAGACCAAGAGATAAGAGCTTTGACTGAAAGAATATAATTATCTGCTTAAGGGATTTAAATGAAGAAAAAAAAAAGTCAGGCCCTAGCACCTACTTATCAGGGACCACAGTGATTTCCTCTGTGTACACACGTGGGTAGGAACAGGTTCTGCAACCTAATTTCTCCAAACACTTAATCCTCAAACTCAAGTAATTATTGCACAGTAACTGTAAACTGGGTTATAGGTAGGCTCATTAACTTCTTAGTAGGTTACAAGAAAGAAACGATTGCTGAGTCTGTATGCCATTTACCCAAAAGCACCAAAGAGAATGCCAGCTTAAGGACTGGGGAGATGATTCCTTAGGGAAAAAGGATGCTGTACAAACATAAGGACCTGAGTCCAGCCCCTTCCCCCTATGTACAAAACCAAATCAGCAACCTCCAATCTCCTATATTAAGAATAAGTTGGGGCTAGGTATGGTGCCATATTCCTTCAACCCCAGCACTCAGAGGGGAGAGGCAGTCAGATCTCTCTGAATTTGGGTCACCATGATATACACAGTGAGTACTAGGATAGCCTGGGCTACATAGTGAGCCTGGGGTGGGGGATGGATGGGTAGATAGATAGATAGATAGATAGATAGATAGATAGATAGATAGATACATAGAGAAATAGAGAAATAGAGAACTAGACATACATATGTTAGTAACAGAGGCGTATATTCTAATGTCAAACTCTGGCCTCCATATGCACATGAACAAAAATACTACAATACACATCATATGCACACATATCACACACACACACACACACACACACACACACACACACACACATACACATGAGAGAGAGAAAATACCAAGTTAAAAGTTCTTAGATTTGGGCAAAATTGGTATACCTATAATTCCAGCTCTCCAGAGAGTAAGACAGAAAGTCAAGATTGAAATTAGCCTGGCCTATAGTGAGTTTTAGGTTAGTCCAGTCACATAGTAAGTCCCAAAATTGGACTGTATTATGAAAATTGTTAGAAAGCACACACAGCTAAAGAATATCTGCTTATTTATAAATACTTGAAAAGGGTTTAGGACAAAGTTTTGTACCTCCCACGTCTGGCTTTCTAGGACCATTCGAGAAGTGAACTAGCATCTCAGGTCTCCTTCCTTGATGGCCCAGGTTGGTAGAACACAACCCTCAAGCTAACTAGAAGGGGTTGCAGTAGAAAGTCTTGGAAATTAGGGGAGCTGTATCTACACCCTGTTGGTAACTTGATTTCACAAAGCCCAGTGTTTGCTTTTAGGGCTCGCGGATGTATTTTAAAAGCTATGGTCAAGTTAGAGTTGCTGAAGAATAAATTCATCCTTTGGACCAAAATACTCCAAAAAGATGTAATTTCAAGAGCTAAGTGAACCAACCCCCAAGTCTACCCAAGACTGCCAAATAAGATCTTCCCATTGGTTCCACACATGGAGGCTTGCTGACACTCAGTCCACTTTCTCTGAGACTTTTGTTCCTTCTGTAAGTCTTGACTCAATACTTTTGGCCCCGAGACCATAGAAAAGTTCATCAGAGAAATAATTATAGATATCAGAAAGCAAGGTGTCTCTGAGAACGAAACGCCAAATCAGGTCAAAGAATGGAGTCAATGGAAACAACCTAACTGTTTTGAATTTTCTAAAGGCTGTGGCTTCTGATAAAACAGCCTCCTGTATACAGTGTCCCTACATTCACATGTCAGGATTAATGATGACAAGTCAAAACATGGTGTGTTTACTCAGCTTTTGTGTGGACACAGTGGCCAGGATTGTGGTGGCTCCAGATAAATAAGAGCCACAAACATGGCAAAGGGAGAGGTCTGTTTTCCAAACAAGGTGGTGTCACCTGCTTATAGCGTTTAGGGTCAATTTTAAGGAGGAAATACCTGACCAATTTTCCTACTGACATGGTTCAGGTTTGTTCATAAGGTTTTTCAAAGCAGTCGTTAGTCCATACTCACTGTTGTAAGTTGTCTTGGGCAAGCCCTGCTGACACGTTAGGCCGACTACGTCTTTGTTCCCATGCAGTTCAAGATAATTAGCAACAGCCTGAATTTTACCTACTAGATTTCAGAAGCAACCACCTGAATTGTCACAACTGAAAGCATCCCACAAGAAGTATTTAATTTCACTTGACCTATCATTTTAAATACACCCACCAAAAGATAAAAGTTCTCAGAGGCATCAGAGACCACCTCCAGCAATAGGAACCTCTGATACACTACAGGTTGCTAAGGTGGGAACTTACAGTTGTCCATATATTGACTGTGAAATTAAACTAAGCCTTTACCCACCAAACAGAAACAACAAAAAAGGAACTCTTAGGGAGTAAACATGAAGGGTTAACCTGGCATGAAGGGACTGGTGTTGTCCCATGTTAAATCCAGCCTTTTTTTTTTCCTCCTGTAGACCATCCTGTGCTGAACTGAAAGGAACGATTGTCTTAGATTTTTTTCTTTCAGGAAATGCCATCCCAGCTCAATGGGAAAACACAAGTGAGGTCATTTTTTTTCCCCTTGCGAACTAAAAACACTCTCATGAAAAATTTCAATCATTTCCTTCGACATCCCTAGTTTATCCTTAGCCTTTCTTTAAGCACATTTTAAGAAAAAAAAATTATCTTTTGCATATCTCTCTTCATTGGGGCTTCTGGTGTTATAATGAGGCATTTGTTACAAACATTAGTGACTGTAATCAGATTTTAGTATGAAACCTTATCCAGCTAAAGTTCTGTAGGAAAGAGAAGTGTAGACAATGTTACTGCAGAAATGGTTAATACAATTTAAATAAAAAGGTTTATGGCTAATTTCAACTGATTTAGTGAATTGTAATTACTGATTACCTATAGATCCTCCATAGCCTAGTATTTGAAAGATCAAAGTTAGCGAAAAGGCAGTGTGTAATTAGTTTCTTGCTTTGGAGCATTAGGTAGAATTACTGAAAAGAGGCAAAACTATCATTTTATAGAGACCCTTAGGAGATTTATAATGATGGTAGATAAATATATGCATACAATATCAGTTGGTATGCTCAAATTGAATTTTCATGAGGAAACGTAGTTGGGGTTGTTCACAATACATGGGGATGTTCTTATTTTAATATTGGTAGATGTTATTATTAGAAAATCATATCAAAAGATATGTCACCAGGGAAAAATATCATTTATAAATTGCTAATGAGTCCCAAACACTGTTTGGCTTGGAGGTCTGAGGCATCCCTTCACAATGTGCATTTATGATCAAACACAGAAGAGAGACTGCAGAAAGGAGAGCAGATCTGAATTCTTTCTTATCCTGTTCAGGAATGTTCCTCTAAGTCTGTGACTGTGTCCCATTGCTTCTTCCACATAGAAGACTCTGCATTTCGCTAATGATTTTTATTGCTTCTCCTTGGTCACTTGGCTAATGAAATGCATGATGTCAGGGGTCATGGATCTTATAATGTATTTATGTCCTCGGTGTGAGGTGTAGTTGTTCAACTAGTTTGTCTAGGAGACTATGTCAGAGAATCTCCTAAGCGACAGCAGGTATTGTCTGGGGTCTGTGTTAGGATTCCTTAGCTTTTTAACCAAGGTGGATTTGGATGTCTATCAGTCTGTACAACATAGTGCTCAGTAAATATATTCTTATAATGCTAAAGTCATTTCATGAGAAGAAGCTTAGTTGTAACTGTAGGTGTATCAAGGCCCATAACTACATCTGACCAAAAGCTAAATTATCTGACTGCCTTCTGTGCCTCACTTTGGTGAAGCCCCCACTGTGGTGTGTGTGTGTGCATGTGTTCGTGTGTGTGTGTGTGTGTGTGTGTGTGTGTGTGTGTGCCACAGCACACAGGTACAGGACAGACACCAACAGTGGGCATCTGTCCTTACCTTCCACCTTATTCACCTTATTTGAGACATGGTATCTTTTGCTATTCCCTGCTATATTCTTGGATACCTTGCCTGGGAGCTTTCAGGGCCATTCTTCTTTTAACTTTCCACGTCGTGTAAGAACGATGATGTTACAGAAGATGTTCATTACCACCCCCAGCCTTAACTCTGGGTAAACTCTGGTTTGTGGGACCAGAGTTAGGATCCTTATGTTTACATAATAAACATTTTACCCACTGACCTGTCTACTCCCTTGCCACACTCGCTAATGATAAGGAATAAGCCAACCTTTCTCAATCCAATGAACAACATAACTCCAATCCTATGTGCTCGCTTAGATAAGCCACTACCTGTGTCGAGGATAATCTGGAACTGTGTTTTATGGTGTATACATGTACCTTCAATTCTCTTGGGTCATCTTTAAATGTCTTGGGTCATCTTTAAATGTCTTCTGCTCATTGGGAAGCTATTCCCAGAAGCACCGCTTTTCTCTGATGCAGCAGCATCTAGCTTTCAAGACCTGGTGTCTTGAAAAACTCTGTTACCCCTGCTGTGTAAACCTGGTGCTTCCTATAACAAGGTTCATCTTTATGGAGATCTCTAGAGACTTTCATTTCTTGTCTTAATATTAGAAATAGTTCCTCTACCAACGAGCTGATTTACTTTAAATTTTACAAATAATTCCAATCGTGTGATTGTTTTTTTCCCCATCTTCCCCTACCAACATCCATTTCCAAGAACTTTAGAGTTAAATGGCTCTCCCTTAATGTGCAAAGGATTTAATGACTAACAATTGTGGCTCAAATCTCCTTCTTCATTTCACCTAATGCCATGTGTTCCTTTTCATAATCTTTCTTACTTACTTCTAACTTACCCCTTCTTGCTCTAAACTAGGTCTTTGTAAGTCATTTTAAATATTTTCAGGAATCAAACAGATACAATACAATAAAATTACTGTTGTCTAGATAGCATGCGTTCTGTTTTCTTTTTTTTTTTTTTTCTTTTTTTCTTTTTCACATTAACTAATAAGCTAGGTAGGCCTTCAGGGAAATCAGAGCAGCCAATTCTTATGTTTTCTGTAGTTCAGTCATGAAGTTTTTATAATTCCTGCATGAGGTATTGCACCACCAATTCAATCAACTCTTGGCTAGAATAGGCTGAGTCAACAATGGGGAAACTGGAAATTATAAGATGGGAAGGAAGTATTTAAAGAGAAGCATGGGTTGTTCATAGTATGTCATGGAAGCCTGCAGACATGGATCCACGAATATAGGGATTCAACAAATGAAAATTACAGAGGGACACTGTGTAGAGCACATTACTTGCTGAATTTCCTTGTGCTCCCATGGAGAATTGCTAACTATTCCTAAATAAATCCCTATCACTTATCACTCTGGAAGATGCTAAATAGAGAGGCCAGGTATGCAGCTTCTAGTGGTGATAATACCCACAATCCCACAATACACAGCATATCTCCTATGGCTTTTGGTGCGTGTTCTTACTGAGAGCATAGTACACAAAACATCTCTGTGTATTTCCTGTCTTGCTCATGCAGCAGTTGCTTTATTCCCCCTTTGGCTTGAGTTGAAGGCATGCTGGTGTGCAGTTGACTGTTTCTTAAGGTTTTCCCCTAGGGTTCTGCTACTAAAGTGAGACCCATTTGTACCATATCTCTTCAGTGTCAGGAACCATTTCAGATACTTTGCTATGTTCAATGAAAATCATTTTATATTACCTAATGTTTCCAATTTGAAGAAAACAAAGATGATTAGCTTCAAAATATTGGCCCAAATAGAATGGGCAGTTGTAATCATTGTCTTAAACGTCCTTGAAATATTAGAAGGTCTTGCTTATTGAAGCTATTTGGCAAAGAGGCAGGAGATGGGTGGGAAAGCTCTCTTGTGATTATTTGTACTCTTGGCCAATGTATGGAGTATATCTAACATAGTAATGAATACTCAAGAGAAAATTACCTTGCATGTAATCATTTAAACTTTATCACGTTATAAACTTAATCTATATTGTCAGTAACCTGAACATGAGTTCCTTTGGAGTAGGGAAGAGGGGCTGTGGCTGCAAAGGAGGTCCCATAACTTAAGAGTGAAATATCCTAATATGCCTTTGTGTTTGAACTCTCCATGCATCACTAGAGAAGCTCCTTGAGCTGAGGCATTGCTGGAGGAAGTGGCTCACTGGAAATAGGCTTGCTCCCTAACTGTGGAAGCCATATAACCAGCGTTCTAACTCTGAAGGCACTAAACATTTCTAGGCATGGTGAAGAGTAAGTTCTTGACATGCAAGCAAGAATAAACCCTTCCTTTATTAATTTTTTTCTTGGTATGTTTTTGGCCAGACCAATTAGAAATGTAGCAAACACAAGAGGTTCTAAAATCAAGAGTGTCTGTTTCTTCATCTGAACACAGCTTAAAGAATTGCTGTTTTTGAAAATGGGTTGTACTCTGTATATGTACATGCTATCATATAAATGTACAATGTCTCATGTTGAATACTTGGTCTATGGTTATTTGGGGCAGCTGTAGAATATACTAGACAAGCTGTCTAGATGACAGTTTTAGGCAACTTGTATCCCACCACCAGTTTCCAATTCCATTCTCTGTTTCCTGATCCTCTAGGACTCAAACTTCCACCCCACACTGCTGCCATTAGAGATGTGGATGTTCCAGTTACCATTTCTTCTCTGCCATTATAGACTATCTCCCTAAAACAACAAGCCAAAGAGAACCCTGCCAACTTTGAGTTGATTTTTGTTGGGGATTTGTCATGGCTATGAGAAAAATAACTAAGGCACTGTGTCAAAGGATTTTAATGAAATTACTAGGTAGCCGTTAATGGAACCAACTAAAGAATTAATCACTTCTATGACAAGATGCTAGGCTGGTATTTAAATATTTTGGAATAAAGTAAGTAGCTTCCCATGTGCTGATTTAGAAATACCCCTAAGTACCCCCGAGTAGAGTGAAAAATGGTTCTGAAAGTGTGTGTGCCTGAGTGAGGGCCAAGGGAACATAAACATAAAGCTGAATGAAATGGAAATCAAGATAGAATTGAAAAAATTAGTAATCCAGAAAAGAAAACTCAGAAGAAAGCTTTACAGTGAATAGATCAAACTATCAAGAGTTAAGGGTGAAGTAGAGGAACTAGACCACACAGCAAAGAATGTGAAGAGTTTAAGACATGACACAACACACACACAAATGAATACAGGTACATAGACACACAGACACACAGACATGCACATGGTCCTATAGGAATTGTGGAACATCATGAAGAGATCAAACCTTCAAAGTACCAAAACAGAGGAAGGAGAAAACTCTCAGGTCAAAGTCATAGACCTGATCTTTAACAACAGTGAAGAACTCCTCCCTCCCTGCAAACTAAGGAAAGACATACTCATACAAATATATGAAGCACACAGAACACCAAAAGAGACTGGGCCAAAGAGGAAACATTCCTTGGTATATCGTAGTTAGAACACTAAGTGTACAGAACAAAGAATGAAAACTGAAAGTTGCAAGAAAAGTCACATATAAAGAAAAGCCTATCCAAATAACTGATTTCTTAGTAGAATTAACTGCAAATGGGATTCTATACCAGTTGGTAGAGGCTTTCAATCAAATGGAGAAGAGAGAAAGAGAGTGAAGTTGGCTTCCAAAGGAAGTTGAATTGTATATATTATATAAACATTTCACTACAGTTTCAAAATTTTAAGCTTGTAGGACAGGATGACACCCCCATTTCATGGCTTCTGCTATCATTGATAGCTTGGTTTAAATAACTGAAGGTCACTGTCACAAGCCTTTAGGTTGTATCCAGCCACAAGTAGAAACAGAACCACAGTGAGTAATGATGCCTGTCATCTGTCTAGTCTCAGTGACAAAACACACACTGACTTTTGACATGCTTTATTTCATTATCTCTGAAGCTCTGAGGACATAGAAACACTTAAGGCGTCCTACATTCAAGCAAAAAATGAGGAGCCCCTAATAGAGCGTCTGTGACTTGTTTATGACTTCTCATTTTACTCTTCACTTGGCTTCTTTTTTTTTTGTATTATTCTTTTTGCTTTTGAGATAGGATTGTATATGGCCCACGCTGGCCTCTAGATCCCTGTGTAGACAAAGATGGACTTGGATTCCTAATCCACCTAACAACCTCTCTGCTAGGATTACAGGCATGCATCCTCACACCCAATTTATGCAGCACTGGGGAGTGGACCTAGGGCTTTGTGCATGCTAGGCAAGCACTCTACCAACTGAGCCACAGCCCCAGGTCCCTCACTTTCTCTTTGAAATCAAGAGCACAAGTCACTTCCATCATTAGCCTAATCCAATCAAACATACATTCACTGAATAAATGAGGGAGCCTAACACACCACACAATCTCCTCTATGACGACTTTAAAACTCTGTCAAAAGCCTTTTCTAGAGCAAATGCCTCTGTCTTCTTTGTCTGTCCTGTCTCCTTCTTCCCCTTGCTTCTGCCACTGTGTAAATCTCACACTCTACATCAGAGAGCAAGGTTTTTATCAGAGACTCCACATTTAAGGATTGCAGCATGTGGCTCCCTAAAATAGAAAATATTGTGACCTTTCTCAAAATCCTCCCTATCCCATATATCCTTCCCAGATACACAGCCCATTCTTTCTAGGCAAGGAGCAGTGTAAAGAATGCACAACTAGCAAGAGGCTTTGGAGCCCAGCGGGCCGGATGGATGTATGCATATACATGGGATCAGGGTGAACCGGATGGACCGTCTCTCCCAGTGAGTGAAAGTCTTAAACCGAGATTAACCTTGAAGCTCAAATTAGATAAAAACAAATAGAAATTTCTCCACAGGAATAAGAGCTTAATATAAAGGAGAAGTATTCCGTCGCCCACATAACTTTAATTAAGATGAAAGGGTTTCCGAGTATCTGCTTCCTCGACAATCTTATGTTTAAAGATGTGTGTTGCGCTCAGCATGAAGGAACTAGTCTACACAGCTCATTATTCACTCTTCCAAAGGCCTACTTCGGGAGTTCCTTTGTAAAGCCTGAGCATTCACTGCCAATTCCCTCCCCAAGCGTGCCTTCCTCTAGGCTTTTGTTACATTCTTCAGGAGTCTGAAGACCCCTTGACTATAAGACAGGTATATGTTGTAGCCCAGACACCCCTTCCAGTTGACGTCAACAAGGATAGACAGACCTACTTTTTCTAGGAGCTGCAGAAAGTTGGGAATGGGGATGGCCAGTTGCTTGTGTAATTAATTTCTCACACGAAGTTTATTAGACCAAGCCTCTTTTTCTAAGATCAATAACATCTATCATGAAGCATCGTGGGCATCAAAAAAAAAAGAAAAGAAAAGAAAAGAAAGAAAGGAAGGAAGGAAGGAAGGAAGAAAGAAAGAAAAAAAGAAAGAAAGAGAGAGAAAGAGAGAGAGAGAAAGAAAGAAAGAAAGAAAGAAAGAAAGAAAGAAAGAAAGAAAGAAAGAAAGAAAGAAAGAAAGAAAGAAAGAAAATACAGTTAGCATGTAAACACATTGAAAAGCTAAAAGAAACTTCCCTGGTGTTGCTGAAAGTCGACAGGAGGTTTTGAAAAGTCATCTTAGTGGTAGAGTTTTGATGTTTGGGGTAAACATTCTTCCATTTCCTTCTCTGCTTCTAAATGTTGGCTGGACCTCAGGATTTATGGCACAAGTTGGTTAGAAACAGATGCTCAAGGCATGTCACAGGATCATCCAGGGAAAGCAGTTCAGTGCACACATGTTACCCTACCAGATGTGCAGGGTTGGCCTCAAGGCTCGCTCACCATGTGACAAGGTTATCAGTGGCGTTCCTTCCCTCAGCCTCAATTCCCAGCTGGAGAAAACAGTTACAGTAGTGTTTATATCGTGGTGGAAGGATTAAATTAGATAATGCATACAAAAATCTATGTGTGCACGAATCACAGTAAGTATTCAAGTAAATTCAAGACACTTCTTCACATTGTAAATGCCCACAGGTGTCCAAAATGCACATGCATGAACTGCTTTCTGGTGATTGACCTTTGCCTCTAGGTGGGGTCATTATTTAATGATTTAGCTAATTATTTAGCATCCCAAGGCCATAGTCCCCATAGTGCTAAATCAGAGACAATATGTGCTAGCTTGAAAGAGTTGTTGCAAACACTCAGAAAGATAGAGTATAAGGCAACTGCTCCGGCTGGTAAGAGCTTAATAAGGGAGACCTTGCTGACTCTTAAATAAGTGGCATATGTATTGGCAAGGTATTGTGTTTAGGACAATAGAATATGGAAGGTGAGTTTTTATTATCATCTTCATAGGTACAATTAAAGTTATTCATAGGGCAAATACTTGATGCAGAGTGAAAGGCCAAGAAGCCAGGAGACTGTCCCAACAAAGCTTTGGTTATTAGAAACAAAAACAGTGCCCTGTATCCAAGTAGAAAAAGCTTGGGAAATAAGATATATTCATCCCTCCCATGCACCAAGGCCTCAGATCTTTGGAGATTCACAGTACCATTGCTGTTGTTGTTGTTCTTGTTTAAAGCAAAGACAGCTCACGGTGAAATAAAGTGAAGAATTCTGTTTTATACTGAGTTTTCAAGTCTTATTCTTCCATAGCTCATTTTCCCTGTATAGTGCGTACCACGAGTAGGCTGAAACATACCCTGTTAGATGAATATAATCAGAAATAAAGTGCTCTAATGCATTCCAGCCAGATTACTGCTTCAGAGCCTACATGAGCAGCAATTTCTCACAATTTGGCGAATTAATACCCTACAGAAATATTACTCAAAGCATCACTTGCACAAAGTTCAATGGCATAAAGTACGTCAACACCCAAATGGGTCTTGTTCACATCAGCAAGGGAAAATAAATATGTATCAATTTAACAGAAACCCAAGATGGCTGAGTGATCCAACCCACAAGACCCTTTCCCTGAGAGAGAGAAGTAAGCTGAACTACCCCAGGAAGGGGAGGGATAGCATTAGGAATCAAGACTGATTGGCATTCCCACACATACATTTCAGAGTAGTTGCTATTTTCTTTTGTGAAAAAAGAAAAAAAAAAAAAAACAACTTTTCCCTTTTTCTTGAAGTACCAAGTCTTCTGTTCCCCACCCATCATAAAAAAGATAACAGTGTTAGAATATGCTGCCTGCAATGATAAACTTAGAAATGGTGAGTGTTTGTCATAGCAGGAAGGTATTGGGGAGAGCCTGGGATTGTAGCTAACTGAGACAAACACTGCATTAAATGGGGTTCAGCCTATCAGAGGCATCTAAGTCATACCCTGAACTGTGAAAATTTAGGACAATCTTAAGAGGATCATAAGATTGTCCATGTTTATCTAATATCTCTTCATATTTTCGTATTTAGTGAAATACGTGACCGTTTCTGCACCTAAGTAGCAAGTGTATTCTCACTTCTCAAGGTCATGGGAACTGTGTGTTACTGCACACTCAGGAGAAACAACATTGGTTTTCTTTTGGTGTGTGTGTGTGTGTGTGTGTGTGTGTGTGTGTGTGTGTGTTGGTTTTCTTTTTTGTTTGTTCTAATTTTATTTTATGTATATGGATGTTTTGCCCGCATGTATGCCTATGCACCATGTGCAATGCCTCGTACTCATAGAGACCAGAAGAAGGCATCAGATCTCCCATGTCTAGAATTATAGACAGTTGTGAGCCACCACGTGGGTGCTGATAATTGAAGCCAGGTCCTTTGGAAGAGCAGCCAGTGCTCTTAACTGCTAAGCAATTTCTCTACTCGCTGCAACATCTGTTTTAATATAGTTAGATCTAGCCCTCAAGCAACCCCAATCCAGATCAAAATCTCTAAGTATCCTGAGCTCTCAGTGGTAGGTTCACAGACAAGGAAAAGGAGCACACCTGACATCAGTGACAGAACCCTCTAGACTCTGGCCTATTTATTTACTCCTACTCTCCTTTGGATGCCTCTCCTCCAAGTCTCATATTGTAAAAGCTTAGTTCTCAGCATGGAGCTATTGGAAGGTGGTGTGTTCTGTTGAACTTTGGCCTTTCTCTTCTCCAATGTCCCCCCCTCCCACACCCCACCCACCCCTCTATTTCTCCATATCTGTCTCAGCTTCCTAACTCAAAATGTACATAATCACCCTGATAAACAGTCCTGCCATGATGTCTCTCACCAGAGACCCAGAGCACAGGGCCTGTAGACCTTGGCCTTGAATTTAAAGATTCAAGAGCCAAACAGAACAACTCTTTATTTCCCAAAGATCCGGAGTCTGATATTAAATTACCAAAGTATTTTATAGTGCATTACAGGACAGAAGTAATCAGTCATTATGGAAGATAGAAAGCTGATTACTACAGATCTAATGAAACTTGAGTGCCTACTGTGTACTAGGCACTATTCTGGATTAGAGGCCAATGCCCAGAAGTAGGGCACACAAGTCTCTTCTCACAAAGTTAGGTACAGTTAATGGAGTGATATAAATTTTCCACCTGTGGTCTTGATGCTGTCACAGTTTGAGACTTTTTTATTTTTAAACATTTCAGGTTTCAAAGTTCACATCAGAGACATTCTGTCTTTGTTCTAATCTGGGCTTTGTTTTTCCATGACTTATTTCATAGCCATTAACATCTTCCTTTTATTAATAAGTGAAATAAAGAATCTGGAAATTGCTTTTTAAAAAGTCAAGGACTAAATCTGAAAATATAATTGTTTCCGAGTTAGTGGCACCTTTAATCCCAGCACTCAGAGGTTCAGGCCAGCCTGGTATCTCCACAGTAAGTTCTAGATCAAACAGGGCTATGCAGAGAAACTGTCTCAAAAAAAAAAAAAAAGATGACAGGTTATCAAGAATTCAAGATCTATAGTATGTCCAATCATTTTATTTCATAGTTTTTTTTGGTTTGGTGTAGGTTGGGTTGGTGTGGATTGGGTTGGGTTGGTATGGATTGGGTTGGTGTGGATTGGGTTGGTGTGGGTTGGGTTGGTGTGGATTGGGTTGGGTTGGTGTGGATTGGGTTGGGTTGGTGTGGGTTGGGTTG
>NW_022196903.1:92497963-92585327 GCF_008632895.1 Mastomys coucha
GGGTTGGGTTGGGTTGGTGTGGGTTAGGTTGTTGTGGATTGGGTTGGTGTGGATTAGGTTGTTGTGGATTGGGTTGGGTTGTTGTGGATTGGGTTGGTGTGGATTGAGTTAGGTTGGGTTGGTGTGGATTGGGTTGGTGTGGATTGGGTTGGGCTGGGTTGGGTTGGGTTGGGTTAGGTATTTTGTGCTTTTTTTTGGTGTGTCTTTTACTTGCTCCAGTTTACTGGTAGATACAATGTAAGTAATCACATAGAGTCCTTGGGCATGCCATTCCATTATTTCCTCCTTGTTACAATTTTTGGTGCACACTTTTCAAAAGTCAAAATCAAGTTCTCAGGCCAAGTCCTATGACATGCTGTCCCCTGGAATACCTAGCTTCTGAGATGGTATTAGAGTCAAAAGGACTGTTCTATAGTACAAAGAAAGCAATGGACCCTTTATACATTTTGTGCAAAAAAAATTTTTTTTTTCAACATTAACATCCTTTTTGCTTTTGCATTCAGTGTGGAATATTTAATTCTGCCCTGGGTTGAGAGTTTTTAGGAATTTTAAAAATCATTTGTTGAACTAAGGGCTTCACTTCTCCTGTGAAGTTTATCATTTCCTGGTATTAGATACAGCTTTTCATTTAATTAATTTTAATACAGTCATTTATTTTTATATTTTCCTCTAATCTTGTCAACCCAGTGTGGATTTTGCTTTTAATAAAGTACAGGGTAAGCTACTTAAAGTGGACTAATTGGACGAAGCCTGGCTTGTCCATCTGATCAGAACAGACATCTGAAAGAAGATGGGGGCTGAGAGGATAGCCAGGGAAAGGGTAGCCAACTAGTGCTTAGAATTTCCAAAGGGCCAGAGATACAGGTACACTCGCCAAGTGCAGAGGCTGAAGGTACAGCTCCCCAACAGTGACTTCAGAAAATCAGTTTCCTACATGGCTTAAGCAGCAAGCCTAACAGCCCCTAGAAAAGAGAAGAGGAAGCTGAATGTGTTGTAATTCACTCTAGTCCTATATGCACTTGTCCTCTGGTAACATTGTGGAGACAAGCCTAGGCACATGCGTTTTTCTGGTCTCTTAGCTCTAAATCTTTATTTATTTATTTATTTAATCTTATAGGCAACCCATAATTCTCTTCTTTTCAAAGAATCCTGCCTTCCATTAATTTGACTTCAGTGTAGACTGTGTGAGAGAACATGCACATGCTAAACTTTGGGGTTTAAAGAATAAAATGTATTCTGTTCAAAAGAAGGTTACACAGTGTTAAAATAGAAACCCCAAGAAGACCTCAACCATGCTTGAGCGGAGTCTGCCTATGCTCATTTAGGCTACTGAGATGTAGTTAGTGGTCGAGGTCAGCAGTTCCAAACTGAGGCTGTTTGGGGTTGCACTGCATATGAACCATTGTGTAGGACTTCAGACTTTGCTGTCTGTAAACCGAATGTATAACATCGCTTGCCTCGGTGTTCTTAGGGTATAAGTGTGACTCGCCATGGTAAGCTCTGTGTGTTAGCTGATATTATTTGTGAAGTCATAGCATCAGCAAATGACTAAAGCCCAACCCAGAATGGTTTAAACCATGGGAGTCCATTGGCTCACTTCAAAAACAGCTGCAGATATGTACGTTATATCTTCACATCCTCCCGTCCCCTCTGCCCTTTCTCTTAGCTGACAGCTCTCTCAGGCAAGTTCCCTTCCTTGGTTTTATCATCACCACCACCACCACACACTGGTCACAGGCTACGCCCCAAATCAAATGAGAGATTCTGTTATCTGAGGCACTGAACTCCTACTCCCCACCCACAACCATGGAGAGGCTTCAGACATAACAACCAGCCCTGGAGTGTTCCTGGAACTCAAGACAGACAGACCCATACCACATGCCATGTTACAGGAGGAATAAGGACGTGAAGGTGACTGAAGAGAGCAGAGGCGGCAAACGTAGAAGCAGAATGTGTGGGGTGGTTCAGAAGAAAGCCGGACTGACACACCACAGTCTTCTGAAGATCCATGTTGGCACAACCAAGCTTTGGTGTCATGGCCACTACAGGGATTCTGCACAAGAGCAAACCCTGGTTTTGCCAAATGCATTTTACAATAGAGTGCATGATTGACCTGTGTAAGTGGCTTTGGTTAAAATATATTTTGCCTAGAGTCTAAGTGCTTCCACATTGTCTGTGCTGTAGATTCATCTCTAAAATGTTCCAAAGACAAAGATGATGAGTGTCAATAATTCAGCATCATTCCTTGAGTGGAGATGTTCTTACTACTGTGAACTTGTTCTTCAAGGAAGGTTAACCTGATGCAATGTGTGTATGTTTATATACATATATAGTATATATATGTATATATCTACATATACATATGCATAGATACTATATACATATCTACATATACATATGTACACACATATGCACACACCTATACATTATATAGTGTACCACATACACATATCCATATATGTATACATATGCATCATATACATATATAAAATCCCAACACTCAAGGGGCTAAGGCAGTAGTAATGCAAGTTTGCAGCTAGACTGTGCTACAAAGCAAGAATATATAAGTTCTGGGACTATGGGCAAGCACTACTGCCCCCTGGTTCCCACCACTCTTTGTAAAAGCACATCTACACCTCCATCCTTTCTCAGTTCCTCCACCTTCTCCTCTGGCAGTCCTCTGACCCTTCTGACATCAGGAAAAATATGGCTGTGCTAACAAACAAGGAGGCAGAAGATGTAAGGCAAAGAGCTGGTCAATGACCATAGACATCAATAGGAGTAGGTTGACTTCTGTCCTCATCAATTCCATTTCACTCAGGATTTGAAGCAGGCAAATAGAGTAAGGCTGGGACTTAGAGAAGGGGTGAGTGGCAGATGGTGTTAGACAGGTGGGCTCAGTGAGCTTACTTGGCAGTCCAAATGGCCTACCCAAAGCTTAAGGTTTTAAGGAGACTGGTGTGTACCTCCAACAGAGCCCTGTATAAGGACAGTAGTGATAACTGATGACAGAGATGTAGGAAAAGCAGGCAGGAAGACTTGGTAAATTTGGATAAAGAATTTGGATAAAGAATTTTATTCCAGAGAATGCTTGGGTAAACTTTCGGTACTTTTGGATCTTACTAAAGTCTTGACACTATAAGAAAGCAAGAATTAATTTGTAAGTGTTCATTAAACTAACAGGTCAAATCTCCTGGTTATTAAGCATCCTTAATTCTTTGAACAGCTCTTAGCATTGCTCCAATACCTTCATCTCTAAATTGCTTATCTCTAGGACCTTGACCTGTGGATTCAACTCTAAAACTTGTCTCAGACAATGCAGGTGGAAATAGTCATTCAGCTTGTATTCTGTGGGCAGAGATGGTACCCTATTGCTGTGACTATAGGTTCAGCATTTTGGAATAAATGTAGATATATTTATGTTTCACCATCTTGGAATAAAATATAGCTGCACACATTTTGCAAATGCATGGAGGTTAAAAGATTATACGTGTACATACTGAACTCTGATGGCCAAGTCTGACCAGAAAGCCATTTCCTTAAGTGTGGAGATTTGTGTGAAAGCCAGGACTTCTCTTTAGTAGGGATTTTTTTCTTTCTCTTCCTTGGCATTTTCAGAAAGAGCCATTTGTCCTCTTCTGAGGATGCTAATTATACCATCATTATCTCAGAAAAAAGCTCACAAGCATGCTACCCTACCCATTCAAAGATCTTGGAATTATAAAACATTTTCCCATGTGATAGAAAATATATGATTTTAAGGCTCTTTATTTAAACATTCTTATGAGTGATTATGTAGGGTTAAGTGAAGAATATGCTAGAATAAAACATTCACTGAAATATTGATTTAGATGCGTGCTTTTTTATTGTTATATAATATATCAACATCCCTTTATGAAGCTGGGATTTAGTCAGTGTAGTACGGCTGGGTGGTTTGTTTAGTGTCTCTGACAACTTTTTTAAAAAGTTATATTCTGTGATGAGTGTATAATCTTTTTATGATGAAACTAAAATTAGACACTATAATTTTTCTCATGTCTGAAAAGAATTAGTAATTGGAAAATATCCTTTTTTTTTTCTTTTTACTCAGTAGAGGGTCCTCCCACACTTAAGAAATGTCTGTGACTTTTCTGGTTGCTGTGACAGAATACCTGGCAATAACCACCTAAAGAAAGAAGGGTTTATTCTGGCTCACAGTTTGAAAGTACTGCTGAGCAGTGAGGCACAATGGTAGGAGTATCTGAGGTCGCTAGTCACAGCACATCTTCCATCAGGAAACAAAAAGAAACACGCATGGGTTAACTCCTTTCTCCATTTTATTCAGCGCCAAACTCCAAGCCATTGGATTGCCTCCTGGATTAGGGTCTTTTCTTCTCCCTTGAACTTCTTTTGGAAATATCACCAAAAACATGGTCAGAGGTAAATCCCTGGTTGATTCTAAATGCAGCCAGGGTGATGGATGATGGAGATTAGCCAGCACAGGGAACAGGCAGAAGAGTAAGGCCCACCTGAGTCCAAGTGTCAGCTTCTGGAGTTTGGGTTGATGGCTGTCTTCCCACAAAACTTTGTAGCAGAGGGTCAGAGAGCAGTTTCCTTAATTTCAATAATTTCAAAAGTAATATGCTGGGAAGAAATAATTGACTGAGGTTTGGTCATAGAATTTAAAGTTGTTTAACTCAGTGTCATGTCTTATAAAATGATAAATACTTCTCTCCCTAATTTGTTCAACATCTGCGTAGCAAATACATGAGAGTGTATTGCTTATTTGACAAGCATTCACTTACTGCAGACCAGAGCTATTTCATCCCCTCTCCTCCTCCTTTTCTCTCTTCTTCCTCCTCCTCCTTCTCTTTCTCCTTCTCTCCTTCCTCCTCTACCTCCTCTTCCTCCTGTGTATGGGTGTATTGTCTGCATGTATACCACTCTTGTGTACACTTTTGTGCCCGATGTCTGAGGAGTACAGAAGATGGTATTAGATTCCAGGACTGAAGTTACAGACTGTTGTGAGCCACCATGTGGGTGCTTGGAATTGAATCCAGGTCCTTTGGAAGAGCAGTCAGTGCTGAGCCATCTTTGTGAGTATCTCTAGTTTATCAGTCTGATACATAGGCACAGGCGACATGCCGTACCTGAGATCACAGAAGCCCTGGTGACATAGTGACTGCCCATGGTCACACCCCATGGTCAGCCTCCCTGTGCTTTCAGCCTTACCTCATACAGCTGTTGGTCACTGTGTTAGGGTGTTGACTTCAGATGCTCTAAACATCCAGGATGCAGGGCATCTTGTCCTCAGGTAACTCATAGTTCTATGGGAAGACAACAATCCAATAGTGACGCTAAGTGATGAAGTACCAAAAAAAAAAAAATTACAAAATCTAATAAACCTAGGATGTGACATGTAGAAAATGTGTGTGCTCAGGTGCAAAGGGAGCTTTTGTGTTTTGGTAAATGACAGGCTGCCTTTCTGAGTTATTCTACTTCCCCACAGTCATTACTATCTGAATTACAGCCAGCACATCCCTAAGCCTTGGGAAGGGATGGGGTATATAGATATCTGGCCCACAGACACTCATTCTCTGCAACTTGCCCAGTTTTTAGCTTCTGCATTAACCACCATCTATCTATTGTACAAAGAAACTTCTCTGATGAGGTCGGAGAGCTGCAATAATCTACATGTAGAATTCATACGTTTATGAAATTTTGATAGGATAGTCCAAAAGCATTTGGTCTCATCCTTGTTCTTTTAGCAATGCAAAGAAAGATAGCTTTAATCAGGACCAAAGCCTGGTGTGGAGAAGACAATGTGAACTCTTTGATCCAGATCTTACTTTTTATAGTTTGTATTTGATCTCTTGATCTAGACACATTGATGTAACATATGGGAAACTTTCTATCACAGGATCCCCTTGAATTGAAAAATAAAACTTGAGTTGATACACCAAAGTTCTCTCATCCATCCTACCTACATGGTCACAAGGCTTCAGAGAATCCCATGTCATATAGCACCTTTCCAGTTGGTAGGACACCAAGTTGGCATCTCACTCACAGTACCAAAATGTAAGACTGAGCCAATGGCTTTATCAAAACAGGATATGCCATCCTGACTGGTCTCCCATGCAGACCTGTAACCTACTTCAGGGTATTTGCTGGCAAGCATGTCAAGAAGGCCAGCGGGTTACTTCTGAGCCTCAGACAACTGTATGTGCTCAATCGCCAATGAGAGGCCCACATCTGTGCTTCTCTGGTGTTCACATTTGCTCTTTATCACCATAGCATGGGAGCACAGGCCATCTGCCTAGTATCAAGAAATGCCCTTAATCCACCCTAATCCACCCTTATTAGCATCTTACAGTGAGGATGACATCTCAGTCCCTCAGTCCCGAGTCACCAGGTACTTTGATTTTGAAGGGATGGGAATCTACCAAATTTTCTTTGCATCAGAATTTCCTTTTCTTAAGAACCTGGAACTGGGAACAAAAGAAAATTAATTTCTCCATGAAAAAAATAACTGCTCTCTCCACATTCCTGCCTTCTGTCTAGATGGCATGTCAGATCAAGCTCTCCCGCTGGGGGAAGGATGAACTGAAGCGGACTGAGCAGCTGTGAGTCAGCTTTCCACAACTGTAACAGATACCTGAGATAAGCTGTGTGTGAGAGAGATAAAAAGCTCCTGTGAACTCGAAGTCTTTGTCCTAATCAGGAGCTTTATTACTTTGGGCGAGTGGCTAGATTTCATAATGTCACTTGATGGCAGACACATGAGCAGAATGTGACTCCACTCTCCATGGCATGTTAGCAAAAGAGAAGAGGAAGAGGCTAGAGTTCCACGACAAACCCTTGATACCCATAAGACTCCCTTCTAGACCAGTGTTTCTCAACCCACAGGGGTCAGACATCAGATAGTTACATTATGCTTCATAACAGCAGCAAAGTCACACTTACGAAATAGCAACAAAAGAATTGTATGGTTCGGAGTCACCACAACATGAGGAACCATATTGAAGGGTTGCAGCGTTGGGAAAGTTGATAACCACTGAACTATATCTTGTGTCTTAGAGTTCCCATGACCTCCCAATAGCCCTACAGGTTGAGGACCACACCTTTATCACATGGGCTTTGGGGAAGAGTCCACAACCAAACTACAGCATAGGGCCAAGAAGCCTGCCTTACGGGAAACAGCATCTCCTGGATTAAAGGCTTCCTTTGAGGTCCTATAAAGTGCTTTCTGGAATCCACTGTCCACCTCTGTATTCTCATGCAGTTCTCTTTGTTTTCATTTTTCCTGGTTGGTTGGCTTGCTAAAGGCAAGCTTCATACTGAAGAATCTCTGCTGACACCTTATCTTTAATAAGCAGTGAAAATACTCACCACCTTCCATGCTTACCACCTCCTTGAAAGCCGGCTGCATCATATCCCACCCCCATGCCTGGTTATCAGTGTGCCCGTGGCTTACCTATTCTTATTTTCAAGTGGCAACCCGGCATCAGGCCAGAGAAGAAAAGAAAGAAAAGCACGAAGAAGTTTTAGTTTGAGAGAAAGTAGCAGGCATTTCCTAGAAATAGCTCTGACCCAAACCCAGCCGGAGCAGATTCATCCGGAGGAATTATAAACAGAAATCACACCCTGAGTGCTATAATTAAAATAAACTAGATTTTTAGAGGAAATTCTTCGTTGGGAAAAACAGTCTGCAGAGTAGTTCAGTCAGTCTTCCTAAGCGTGGAGGAAAACAATTATCAGATTTGTGGTTTGCCGTCGTTAACCTTTTGCAAAACAATCCGATCAATGTAAAAATAAAACTCAAGAACTCCCCACACACACCTCAGGCTGAGAATGAGCTTGTATGGAGGTCACCGGGGTTCAAGAGTACACAGTGTTCCCTGTGGAGTCCGGCCTCCACCCAACACGTGCCTTCTAAATAATCATCCGATTCAATTCA
Source organism: Mastomys coucha (assembly GCF_008632895.1). Classification (NCBI taxonomy): domain Eukaryota; kingdom Metazoa; phylum Chordata; class Mammalia; order Rodentia; family Muridae; genus Mastomys; species Mastomys coucha. The sequence goes on from NW_022196903.1 coordinate 92,505,900, forward strand.
GCCTTTGTCATTATGCTTTGGTCTTAATACTCTGTATGTTAATATTCTCTGTATCCATATTTCATCTTCCGACCTCTTGTCTGATTGCACTATTTATAGCCAGGGATATGAGTCCCTGATACCTTTAACAGGATTAATATAAAGGAAATGGGCTTTATTAGTTTGGATTTGTTTTATTAGCATTCTACAGTTTGATTAGAATGAGAGAGCCGGGAGAGTCTTGTTTGCCTAGCAGAAGTAAAAACAACATAAAACGAAATAAACGGAATCTCAATGTATTATTGATAGAACACAAAGACATTTCTCCATAGCTGCATTGCAAGTACAAAGGTCCTTGTACCCGACAATAGAGGAGAGTAAAGACACTTTTAATTTATCTCCTCCAACTGCTTTGAGTTGCTTTGCAGACATCTCTAGTAGAGTGAAGGACATAGTCTTCCTTTAAAAGGGAATTTAGAGAGGAAGGTACCAAAATATACCAGACAACTATATTGAAATATTTACCATTTGTTGATTTGGGACATAGACTGAATGACAGATTTCAGCATAATATTTGCAGAGGGAAAAAGAGAATTTTCCATGAGTATCTAGAATGTTATTTTGCTTGGGTGTAGGTTTAAAAAAATTTACATCTGAGAATATTGAAAGTTAATCTTGGACTGGGGGAGAATTCTGAGAATATCAACATATCCTGTCAACAGAACTCTCCAAGTGATTAGCAGTAAAGCAAAAGGATTGATGAGAGATGCATTACCACCACCACCACCCCCAGTAACTTTTGCAAAATAATTTGAGCTATTTTGTAGAATTGCCTACATGGCAAAGGTAGGTGTGGCTCTGGGTGTGGCATTAAAAATATACATGCAATTAGAAGCACACTGGTGTGCTTTTTTTCTACCCTTAGCATCTCCAACTCCCACAGTTTGATACATTTAGAAACTTCTTATCAACTTGGAGATGTTCCCTGTAAACATCACTTTAAACAAATGCCTGCCATTAATTAAAATTAGCAGACCAAGAACAGAAAGCGATGGATCGGAAGTTTTTGCTTGTTTTTCTTTTCTCCCTCCATTTGCTTGTTTGCTTGCTTCCCTCTCTGTCACCCCCCATTTAGGATTTGAAGGTTTGAGCAAGTAGAGTAGGAAATTTGCTCATTAGTTCAATGGAAAGAACATCTAGTAGACAAAACCAAATAATATATAGATGCTGTTCTATTTGTTTAGCAAAGAAGGTTTTACCGTGCAAGAGGACTATCTTAAAGGTGGAGGAGGCGCTAGCTATGGTCACAGAGGCCTGCAGTCCTACCACAGAGGAGGCCCAAGTGGGAGGATTACAGATTCAAGACCAGCCTGTGCTACAAAGAAAGACTTCTCACAAAATAATTTAAAAAGAAGGTAGAGAGGGAAGGAGGTACGGAGGGAGGGAGGAAATCTAATGAATACTACCTAGGGTGTTTTAAACGTATGTTTATTTTATGAAGGCATTCAGAAAATATAAGGCCCCCAAATTGTCCTTTTACTAAGATAGAGCAAGGCATTCTGTGCATGAAAATACCTAATTATTCATAATAGTCTAGAAATAAAGAAAAAGTATCCTTGGTAATCACGCAAATATGAGTTTAAAAGTTTGCCTCTGCCACTCAGAAGACTGTGCACCTCTGTATTCTGTCTCAATATTCTCATCTAGGCAGTGAATATCAAAATATTACCTATGCAATGGGAAATAGCTCAGTCAAAAAAGAAGGACAGGCTTAGTAATGCTCGCCTATAATCCCAACACTAGGGAGGTGGACATAGGTGGATCCCTGGAGCTCAGTGGCTAGCCAACCAAATATGGTCCATTTTAGGCTATTAAGAGAACTTATCTCAAAAAGATGGGCAGTGACTAAGGAACAATGCCCAAGGTTTTCCCTTGCACACTTATGTGCACCTACAGTCACATAAACGTACATACACACAAACCAAGTAAAATATTGCTTATGAATGAAACATGTAATTCACCCAGTAACCGGTACCTATGTATTCTAAGAATGAAAGTCGTTGCTATCCTAAACTTTAATCTCATTGATTTCACTAGCTTGGCTGGGATTACAAATTTGACCATTTTATTGCCCCTGGTATCATGGATGAGTATTCTGGAGTATGGAGGGCTGAAATTTGTATTGTAGACAATTTCAGTGACTCAAATCACTTTTTAGAACTAATTCAATATCCAACCATATCTTCCATTGTGTATTTTATCTTTTCAATTTCATTAAAATATAACTGAAAAATAAAATCACATTTAAGAAACATAGTGATGGGGCTGGAGAGATGGCTCAGTGGTTAAGAGCACTGACTGCTCTTCCAGAGGTCTTGAGTTCAATTCCCAGCCACCACATGGTGGCTCACAATCATCTGTAATGGGGCCTGATGCCCTCTTCTGGTGTGTCTGAAGAGAGCAATGGTGAATACATAAAATTAATTAATTAATTAATTGAAAAGGAAGCATAGTGATGAATTTGATCTATGTATATACTGTGAAATAGTTATCAAAATCAAGCCAAATACTATTCTACTGCCTTGCGTAGATACTTCTCATGAAGAAATGCTTGGGATACACCTTGTAGTAGATTTCTAGTATATAGTGTGCTATTTTCAACTATGATTGCCATGTGGACACTAGCTCTCAAAACCTCATTCACAAATGCCCTTAACCTGGTCACCTTTTAGTCAAAAATGGTGTGCCACACATCCTTCCCTTTATTCCAGAACAAAAACTATAATGATATTAGCTTGAAAATATTTATAAAGGGTTAGCATAGGTTAGTTGTGAAACCCAGAGACACTTTCTGTTGGCTGATTCTCACTCGTATACCTGAGGGAATGAATGGACAAAAATCTACCATATTTATGTTAAGATTCTGATATATAAAATTCTTTCGCAGATGTTTCAAATATTTCTTAAAGTGTACATAAACAATTCTTATCCTACACAGCACCAGATTATTAGTCTAGAGTTCATTTGGTTTGGTTGTGTAGTTTTCATTTGGTCATCATGATGGTGAATATTGCCAACTTGATGAGCTCTACAGTCACCTAGGAGACAGAGTTCAGAGTCTGTCTCTGAAGGAGCCTCTATCTAGACTGTGTTAACTGTGGTGGGAAGACAGCACTAACTCTAGGGAGCACCATAACATGGGCTAAGCTGTAGGACATTTTTTAAGTGTGCACCTACGGTGTGCCAGAGATGATGTTGGGTGTGGTCAGTATATGAATGCACAGACTGGACAAAATGTGGTCCCTGTACTTCTGGAATTCAGGATGTAGTTTTTAAAGAAATTACAGATTCTATTTAGAAAGAGACTCTACAGGTCTGTGCTAGCTAATAGGAACAGAAGTGAATGTTTCAACTTAAATCACTACGAATGAAATTACATAAAGTAAATAGCAGCTCTTCGGCATCATAAGCACCCTCAGTGCTCAGCATCTTAACACTAGCTGGTTGCTGCTATTCTAGACGTGCTACAGGCACACAGAGCGCACCCTCTATCACCAAGTGTCAAGTGTCTTAGAGTCTGAAGTGCCGAAATAGTGAACAAGAACGGGTGGCCGTAGAACAATCCTGCAAGCAGTCCAAACTGCACACACAAGAAGAGGAAAGGGGGGAGCTGGTCCTGAGGTTACAGACGCAGACTGGGCTCAGCAAGACTTCTTAACATTTCCCTACATCACTGGATGAGAGACCTCCAGTGTTACTCTGCATGGATGAGTGAGCACCATGAAGTTTCCAGAAATGATTTAGCCAGGAGGAACATCTCTCACAGAGAAAAGTTCAATGTTGTGAAATCATTTTATGCTGACTTGGCCAAACTTCTGAGACAATTTTGGGATCCTTACAAAAATATCAGTTATTTCACACACAATATATGTGTGTATGTGTGTAAGTGTGTGTGTATAGTTTTAATGTGTGTGTGCAATTATAATGAAATGTTAATTTCAGTTCTGCTGGAAAACTTACCAAATTTTTTTCTGTAGCTACACTTTTGAATTTTGTAAACATTTCAAGATATTTTGTGGCATATTCAAAAATATTCAAACATATTCAAAAATAGGTTCTAGGACTTCCTTCTTTTATTTTTTTCTTTTAAAAAGTCATAAGCTCTCATGAATTTGTAGTCCTCTATCTACTTCTTAAGAGAGATCTGTTAAACTCGTCAACTTGTCTAACAAATATGCAGCTCCAATGTAATTACACACTGACAAAAATCACAATGACCCAGTTATATTCAAATTTAATAACCATTGGAGCAGTGGGTGAGTTATTGGGATGTAGTAGATTATTGGAAAGTAAGAGGAATTTAAAATGAATTGGCAGCCACGGTTGGAATGAAACTTCTAAACACCAGTAATAAGAGATTCAATTTGGATACATGTGGTTGTTATAGGCAATCAATGAGAAATGTGACTGTGTCCCTCCTTTGGATATTTTCAAGTTTTAAAAATAAACGTGGGTTGAAACCCTGCAAATATCTATGACTATAATTCCTCAATAGTTCGGTGGGGGAGGAGGGTGTTGGAGGGGAAATGAGGAAAGGGGATAAAATTTGAAATGTAAATAAAGAATATATCTACTAAAAAAGAAAAAAATCAAAAAAAAAAAATTTAGAAAATATTTTTGTTTGGGTTCCCAGGTCCAGGGCTGTATTCATGACTTTTCTGTTGCTGGGTTGAAACTTCATGACCACAGCAACTTAGAGAAGTGTTTATTTAGGATTCCAATTCCAGAGGGGTAGGACGCCATCATGTCAGGGAGGCATAACTTCAAGTGCAGACATGGCAGCAGGAACAGGAGCTGAGCGCTCAAATCCCAAACTATAACCATAAAGATGAGAGAGCGAACTGCCCAAGTAGTGCCAGCCATTTAATCTCAAAGCCAGCCCTAGTGACATATGTCATCCAGCAAGGGCCGTACCACCTAAATCTACAGACATGGCCCCAGCAACTGAAGACCAAGTGTTCACGCCTGAGACCATGGGGAGCAGTTCTCACTCAGAACACCACATTGCTTTAAGTTACTTCATTATTTCCTGGACAAGGTGGGCTTCATTACAGAGAAAACAAAATGACAGTCCCACCTGAAAATGATTTCTGGGTGGTAACCGGGGCCAAAGAATAATGCAGTAAGCAAAAGGATGTCGCTCCCTTATCATTTCAGTTGGACGCAGTAAGTTGTGATCTGCTCTCTTCTAACAAGGCCATTTGCATTAACAAAAGCCTCCGTAGCAAGGATATTCAAGCCCACAGAGAGCATCTGCTGATATGCCAGAGCAGAGGTCACAGGACACTTCAGGGCAGATCAGGTTGCAACTTGTCCTGGGTCTCATCGAAGCAACCATGACACACTTGAGCTTCTTTGGTTGTTTTTGTTTTGAGGTTTTTTGTTTGTTTGTTTGTTTTGTTTTGCTTTAAGGAAAAGTCCGTATGACTTTGTCAGTCTCCGTTCTCACTAAATTACTCTAGATAACACATGAAGTGCTGCCAGTGTGCACTTAGGAATTCCTAGTTGCAGAATGCGTCCAGAGGTGGTCTTCTTTATTTTGCAGAGCAGCACAATAGGGCTGAGGAGCTAGCTCAGTCAATAAAGCACTTGTAGTAGAAGCACGAGGGCCTGAGTTCGATACCTAGATCCTTCACAAAATCAAACGAGTGCTGGGGCGGAGGAAAGAGGAGGATCCCTAGGAGTAACTGGCCAACCAGAGTAGCTGAATTGGTGAGCTCTAAGCCAATGAGAGACCCTGCCTCAAACAAAACAAACAACAACAAAACAAACAAAAACAAACAAACAAACAAAAAACCAAGGTGAATAATTCCTGATGTGCTTTGTTCAAGGTTCCCCTGCATGAGTATACACACTTATGTGCACCTACACACACACACACACACACACACACACACACACACACACCAAATAGAAGGGTGCACTACAAATATAAACAGCAACACCTGGATATTTTCTGGAAACATCCATTAGCTCTGGGAGGACAATCCCCCTCATGTCAGTCTGAGAAACAGTGTGTGGATCCCATTTTACAGCTCGCAGTTAAGGGCTGCCAAGATCTGAAAGTTCTGAATGCCCTCACAGGATCTTTTAATCGATTGACTGAGTGGTCAACACTAGCACGTATGCTGCTCAAATTCGTTTAAACAAGGGTTTAAACTTCTAAAGAGCCAGGCAATAAATATTTTAGCCATTCTAGAACATATAATCTTTGCCACAACTACTCAAGGCCAGGACTGCAATGAGCAGCCATCAATGCTGTGGGCATGGGACTAATCTAATAAACTCCTATGTACAGCTGCTGAAGTTGGACTGTCATAGAACTTCACATGTCAGGAAACAGTACTCCTAGTTTGATTATTTTTTTCCATATCTATTAATATAAAAGCCATTCTTCGCTTGTATGCTGTCTAACCCCAAGGCTGGCTGGAGTCAACCCATACCCTGCAATTTTCCCACCCCCGCTTTAAAAGTTTTCTTTGAGCAGCTTAAGGATTTTTCTTCAAATTTCTTTTACCTTATCATTAATCACTCTGGCAAATATTTTTAGGTGGGAAAAGAAAAAACTACGTAATTATCCAAGTTGTCCCAAGCTGAGTAGAAGGCCTGGACTGAAATAGTTTACCGTAGCTGGCAGGACCGGAAGTTTGTTGGCCAGCTGTGGAACAGCCCTCCCCCATCTGAGCCTTCTTTCTAGGCACATAGTTTCTACCTCCATTATACTGACTGGCTTTATCCAGTGGGCTATAACCTGGGCATAGGCACACTACACCTAGGAGGGAAGAAAGGTTGAGAATAACTGGGCCTAGGACTGAGCCATGGGCATTGCAGGACTGCAAGACAGGAAAGAAATGAGGGCCTGCAAGACAGGGAGACAACTCAGTGGAAAGAGACTTACCGCTAAGTCTGATGATCTGAGTTCAATCCTAGGAACTCATAAAGGGAAAGAGAAAACTGAGTCCTTCATTGTCCTGTGACCTTTGCTCAATGGTGCCTATACCTCAACACACACATACAGATAGATAGATAGATAGATAGATAGATAGATAGATAGATAGATACATGAATGATAAGTAGATGACAGAGTAAATGAAGAATTAGTAGGTAGAACAATTTTTACTTACAGAATAAATGAACAGAGGAAGAACAGAGTCAACAGCATAACAAGAAGTCAGTATAGAAAATGGGGCAAACGCAGCTTTAAAAAACACAAAGGGGTGGGGGTGGGGTAAAGGAAAAAGAGAATGGCGGTGAGAGGGAGAGCTTGCCCAGCAGTGCTAAATAAAAGGATGGCTAAGCATTTTATAACTAAGAAGAGGGAGAGGCAGGAGTGACCTTTCAAACGCTCTTCAGAAGTATAAAAAGAGTGAGAACTGACCCTGGATTTGCCATGAGAAGGTCAGAGCAGGTGCAAGGGAGTTTAGGGACAGGGCTATGGCTTGAGATGCTGGGTATGGGGACACGTGTTTTTTTTTTTTTCATTAATATGAATAAAGCAATAACAAGAGAACTAATTTATGCTCTAAGAAAGAAAGGGGACAGGCATCCAAGGGACTCTGGGATCCAGAGACAACTGCTGAGGTTTGCCTTAGCAGTCTCAGCCAGTTGGGAAAGAAGTGAACTTTTCTAGATGATGTGCCCTGACTGACTGCCCCAAGTCTGTGTCTGCTTCTATATACTGCTGAGGGTGGAGAAATGAGCAGAACTGGTCCTCCGTAGGAAACTGTTACTAAGTGGTAACAGATTATTAGACAGTTTAGAATTTAATTGCTTTTTAAAAATCCGTTTGTGTGCATGTGTGTGTGCTTGTAGTGTGTGTGTGTGTGTGTATGTGTGTGTGTTTACATGTGCCAGTGTCACAGGTGACCAGTACCAGAAATCAGCTCTTTGTTTTCTTCTATGTGAATCCACGGGATGAAATTCAGTTCATATAGCTAAGCTTGGTGAAAGGTACCCTCATCCTCCACTGAAGAGCCGTCCAGCCTGACCTTAGAATTTAAATTCACCTTCATATTACCAGTACCTTAAATTTAGAACTAGAACTTGAACATAGACTGGATATTAGGATTAATATACTCTTTACTAGTTTTTAAATCATCCAAGTGCTATATCAATATAATAAATAATACACATATGTATACATATATATATATATACATGTATTTATTCACAACAACTTATCTGAGGATTGTTTGATATGGGCAAATCTTCAGGTTTTTCATATAAGCAAACATTAATTTCAATTGCTTTCATTTTATACTTAAGTCATGAAGAAGAGATGTTATCAATATGTATCCATTTCTAACTCATCTCTATTTTATGTTACTGATTTCTTCCCTCTGTACTTTAGAATTTTACCTCCTTCACTAAACATACTGTTCTTTTACTTTTAATTGTGTTGTGGCAACAATCCTCAGTGGATCAACACAATAAAAAAAAGCTATCTCTTGCTTAACTGCAAAATAGTGTGGGCAGTTGCGTGTGTATCAGCCTCCCAGGCAGCCCAGCCTCTCACCTCCTGTCACACTACCTTGTAAGTGGGTGGCTGCAGGGGGTGGGGGTAGGAGCAGGGTTGGGGCATGGCTACAAAATTGTACAGTAACTCTTAACAGAGTTTGCCCCTGAGGGCAAAGCCACCTCTGATCCTTTTAACTGATTGGCAAGGATGCATAACTGTCCCCACAAAACTGAAAGGAGGCTGAGAATTAGGAAGGCATGAAGCCATTTGCTGAAGAGAGAAAGCATATGCCACCTTCTCTGTCAGCCTGGACTCAGGCAACATTTAACCCTTAATGTTTCCAGAACTAGACCCATACATGAAACCACACAGTATGTAACTTTCTAAAATTGGCTTGCCTTCACCTAGAATATGGATTTTTTTTTCCTGGAGATCATTCCAAGTTGTTGCATGTATTACGAGCCTGTCTCTCATTATTACTACGTCATATTCTACAGCCTGGATGGCCGAGAGTTCCTTTAACCCCTCACTTCTAGAAAGCCACGTGGATGGTTCCCCCATTTGGTCTGTTATGGATAAAGCTGCGGTAAACATCTGCGTTCAGGGCTTGTGTGAACATATGTCTTCACTTCTCTGAAATCCTCGGTGGAAGAAGTGTGGAGTTGCCAAGTCTTGATAGTTTTATGTTTTCTTTTGTTGTTGTTGTTTTAAAGAAACCACCAAGCTTTCCAAATGTGAGGGTTCATGTTTCTTGTTACCAGCACACATTGTCCCTGAGCTTTGTTTAAGGCATTCTGATAGCTGTCCTTGCTGTTTGTTTCTTTAATGACTAGTGAGGTTGTGTGTTCTCCTGTGCCATTCATGTATCTGCTAATGAAAAACCTCTCACAGCTGGCTGTGGTGATGCACGCCTTTAATCCCAGCACTTGAGAGGCAGAGGCAGGTGGATTTCTGAGTTCCGGGCCAGCCTTGTCTGCAAAGTGAGTTCCAGGACAGCCAGAGTTACACAGAGAAACCCTGCCTTGAAAACAAAACAAAGCAGAACAAAACAAAAAACCCAAACAAACAAACAAACAAACAAAAATCCCTTGGAGGCTTCCACCCCTCTACTAATCAGATTGTTGGAACTTTGGCGATAATTTTTCCATATTAAGTGGCTGTCCTTTGTCAGATCTGTGTTTCCCAGTGTTTTCTGCATGAGCAGCTCTTTCTCATAACAAACATCTTCCTCCTTTCAGGATTCATGCTTTCAGGTATCTAGAAAGCTTTTGCATGTATTAGATCCCCAAAATTTTTCTGGGGCTTTATTCCTAAAAGTGTTCTGGTGTTAGACTTCAGTTCGTTTTGGCTTACTGTTTGGGTAAATGGTAAGTCTCAGGTCTGGATAGTTGCCTTGAAGAGGCCACCACTGGTTACCAGCATTGGTTGGGTCTCATATCCAGTGTCATCAGTTGGGGGTTGTTCTGGTAGAACAACGCTAAGTCAACAGCCCAGGCAAGAGTGGATGTCTTTTTCCTCTCCCTGGGCTTAGAACAAAAAGGTCTCATCTTTACTAGTTAGTATGACACTGACTTCAAGGATCTTGTGAATATTCTTTATATGATGAGGGAGAGTCTTCTGTTATGATTCTGTGGGACTTCAACCCTGAATGGCAATCAAATTTTCTCTTCTGAATCTGTTAGACACAATCATGTGTTTTCTTCCTTGAACTATTAGTGAGGTAGACCATGCTAATTTTACACCGGTTAAATCTGTCCTTCATTCTTGGAATAAAGTCTCTTTGGTGTTAGCATGCAACTATTTCTATATATTGCTGATTCTATTTACTAATTTTTTAAAATTGTTCACTTATTTAATATGTATGGACGTTGTGCCTGCGTATGTGTCTATGAACCTTGTGTGTGCTATACCTATAGAGGCCAGAAAAAGGCTATAAAGATCCAGTAGAAATAGAGACAGGGATAGTTGAGAGCTGCATGTGAGGCCAGGAATCAAAGCCTGGTCCTCTAGAAGAGCAGTCAAAACCTTAACTGCATCTCTCCAGCCTCTGTTTGGTAAGATTTTGATACAAGGTTTTGATCCAAACTAATGAAGACTAATAGTCTTAAGCTTTTCTTTTCAGTCTGGTTTGTGGGTAGATGTGAATATATGTTGTCTTTAGTGTTATGGTCATAGTAACATTAGCTTCATAAAATAAACTGACAAGTGTCCCCTCTTTGTCTGTGTTTCAAGAAGAGATCCTGTACCACTGATACTAATCCTTCAAACATCTGGAGAAATTCCTCACCAACTCCATCTGGGGCTGGGAAGTGTTTTGTGAGGCACTTTTTCAACCACAGATTCAACTTCCTTGGTGGTTATGGGCCTAGGGCATCTTGTCTTGTATTAGATGAGTTGGGTTCAGTTGTGTTTGAAGGACCCGGTAAAAGCTGTGGAATTGTATACAGTTGTCAATAATGCTTTTGATGTCTCCAAAGCCTGGAGTGTTGCCCTGTTTCATTCCTGATATTTTTTTAATTAATTATTTTATTTATTTATATCATAAATGTTGCCCCCCTCCTCCTCCCTCTCACAGTGTTATTCCTTCCATCCCCCACCCCTCCCCCTCTGAGAGGGTACCCTCCAGGCATTCCCCTCCCTCCCTGGGGCATCAAGTCTCTACAGGATTAGGCACATTGTCTCCAGGGAGGCCAGAGAAGGCAGTCAGTCCTCTGCTACGCATTTGCTGGGGGGCCTTGGACCACCTCATGTATTCTTTCATTGGTGGCTTGGTCTCTGGGAGCCCTCAGTGGTTCAGGTTAGTTGACACTGTTGGTGTTCCTATGGTATTGCCATCTTATTCAGTACCTTCCATCCTTATCCTGACTCTTCCATAGGGGTCCCCGACCTCAGTCCAATGATTGGCTGTAAATATCTGCATCTATCTCAGTCAACTGGTGGTAGAGTCTCTCAGAGGACAGCCATGCTAGGTTCCTGACTGCAAGCACAACATGGCATCAGTAATAGTGCCAGGGTTTGGTGTGTGCACATAGAAGGGATCCCAAGTTGGGCTGGTCACTGGTTGGCTATTCTTCAGTCCTTGCTCCATTTTTTGTCACTGCATTTCTTTTAGACAGAAACAATTTTGGGTCAAACTTTTTGAAGATGGCTTGGTATTCCCATCCCTCCACTTGTGTCCTGTCTAACTACCAGAGGTATTCTCTGCAGGTTCCATCTCCCCACTGTTGGTTGGGCATTTCACACTGAGTCCTTGGACCCACCTAAATCCTAAGTCTCTGGTACTTTCTAGAGGTTCCCCCTACTCCACCCCTGGAAGCTTCATATTTCCATTCATTTTCCTGGCTCTCTGGGCTTCTCTCTTGTCTTCCACCATACCAGATCCTGCCCCCTGTTCCTCTCTACCTTCCTTCTCCCACCCAAATACCCCCCTCCAACTGCCTCCCATGACTATTTTCTTCCCCCTTCTAAATGGGATTTAAGCATCCTCACTTGGGCCTTCCTTCATGTTTAATTTCTTAAGAGTCTGTGGGGTATATCATGGGTATTCTGTACTTTTTGGCTAATATCCACTTATCAATGAGTACTAACAGAAGTTATGAACCAAATGGATTTAACAGGTATCGACAGAACATTTCACCCCAAAACAAAAGCATATACCTTCTTCTCAGAACCTCATGGAACCCTCTCTAAAACTGACCATATAATCAGACACAAAGCAAGCCTCAACAGATACAAGATTGAAATAATCTCTTGCATTTTATCAGATCACCACAGACTAAGACTGGACTTCAATGACAACAAAAGTACAGAAACACATACTCATTCCTGATATTTTTAACTTGCATCTCACACCGTCTTCTCGGAAGTTTGTGAACTGTCATGTCTATGGGTGGAATTGTGTCCACGTCAATGAATATAATTGAAATAATTCTCCCAGTGACATGGCCACAGACCAAACTGATCTAGACAGTGTTTCATTGAGTCTCGTTGGTTTTAAATTGTGTCAAGTTAGCAAGACTATCATACTACCTAACCTTACTATCTGCCTTTTAAATTTCAAGGTTGCTCTCCCGTCAGCTTTGTCTTCATGCTGGTTCTCTATCCTTACTTTGTATATCTAGCTCTTGCCTAATGTTCTCTGGGGGTGGGGAGAGGAATAGATGACTCAGATATAGTGGTCCAGTAGTTGAATAGGAAATAAACAGACATCATTTTTGACAATTGCCTCTCTCTTTATCTCTTGATATTTATACTATTGCTACATATTTTGCAAGTTTCCCCACCAGGAAAAATGTACATGCAAGTATAATTAAATTTTTCATAGATTTTATTGATGTAAAAACGTACAGGACTGGAGGTATAACTCATTAGTAGAGCACTTGCCTTACATTCCAGAGGTTCTGAGTGTAGGCATTCAGTAAATGAATTAAATAAATAAATGCATAGCATTTTGTTTATGAATAAAAGTGAAACAAACACTAGTCTTCATTATAAATTTCAAATAGCCAGTTGTTTCTTACAGAGTGTTTCTCATCGCTTTCTATAAAGCTCTTAAATAGACTGCTATGGTATCGTTGAAACTAATATGTAATTGCATTTATGATATATTGGTTGATTGATAGTTTGTGTCGCATTTACAAGTGACACAGTTAATGTGTAACAGATCCATATTAGCATTCCATTGTTCTGTCAATGTTGTGGACAAGCTCCTAAAACAAATCACTGTTGTCACATACTGGAGCAAGACTGCCTCAAGTTTTTGAAGTATTAGCAATGAGATATCTATGACAAAACTAGACATACTTTTAAATTTAGTATGAATTTTTAAAATTTAATACGAATTATCACCATTTTTCTCCATCATTTTCTCAAGCCTACAAAATTAACAGAACAATGAGCCAAGCTCTGTTCTATAATGTTTGACAGTGGCCAAAAAGTAGATCCTTCTCTATAGCTGATTTCAACACACAATAGGACATAAAATGGATGATGAGAAAATTTTTCACAAGAGCACACCATCATGGAGTGTTTCACCATGGAAACAGAATAGATATCAACACCCTCAACAGTCTCAATAGTGCAAAGCTGAAAGAAAGTACGGAGGATGCAGTGATTGTTTAAATATATGTTACCTGTGTCTTGATATAGGCTACTGTAAGTTAATGTAATTTAATTTTTCTTAGTGCCTATGTTTAATAATCAACTTATGAATTTCTTGAATATTTATTAATGAGAAAACCAGAGTGAGGCAGACCTAGGGTATTCCTGTAGGTATCCAATCTAGAGCCTAATAATATAATCCCCTAAATAACATAAACTAGTTCAGCATCTTCTACCATCCTCTCCCTGGCCCATATTTACATTGCCCCCCAGCCCCCCGTAGGCTTCCCAGCAGCCTTTCCTTTTCGGCTAGCTATGCTTACTTTTTCCAAGCTTATCCATTAATCTTCAACAATATAATTTTCTGAAAATGTCAGTATGACCATATGACTAAAACATTCATTGATTTGTTTATTCAGCAAATGATTGTTGTTTTTTTGAGCACCATATTAATTTATGAGAAGAAATATGTGGATTTCTTGCCCTTGTGGAGAATATATTCCACTGAGAGAATGGGAAAAGTGAGCAAAGAGAAACATAACAATAACTCTTATATCAGAAAAGGAAATCAGAAAGCATGCGGTATTGGAGATGTCTAGAATAACAGAGCAATAGGATGAATATAGATCACATATGGGGCTTACTGCATTAGCTGACAGTCAGTACTGAGCAATCCAAACATGGCTGCCCGAATGCTGGAGAAGATGAGAACCTGGCATCTGCTTAGTCTATAAGCCGGGATGCTTCCACAGTCCCAATCCAACCCTGGAACCTGAAGGATTCTCAGATAGCCACTGACCTTCTGTACATATTTGAAAGCAAAAGAACCTGTGTTCTAAAGTCACTGAAAAAAAAAAAGACAGCAAAAGCAACAGCAATGAGGTAGATGTGCTTACAGGCAAGGAGCAAAGGAAAGCAAGCAGAACACAAAAGCTTTCCTCCTAAGCATCCTTCTATCTGCACTGATGACAGAAGCTGCCACTCACTCCAAGGGAGGGTCATTCCTCTCAGTTAATCTTTCCAAGATATTCCTTTACAGACACACTTAGAGGCACGTCTCTTAGTTAGTTGTAGATATGGTCAAGTTGACAACCAAAATCAATCATCGTACAAGGTAGAATAAAATATGGCAACACAATTTCAGCTTTAGATGTGAGGCTCACATCCGCCTGACAAAACAGAACTGACTTGAGCAAAAACTTGCAGAAGGTAAATAAGGTTGAGGTCCTAGGGGATGGGATGAACAACCAGAAGGTACGAAAGACGAGTGTATCTTGAGCACAGGATGCAAGGAACAATGGTAGACAAAACATCAGGCACCAACAGAGGGCAGGACATGGAGGAGTTCATAAATTATTCCAAGAACTTCCAGTCTTACTGGGACCAAATAGAATGCTACTGCAGTTATATATATATATATATATATATATATATATATATATATATATATATATATATATATATATATAAATCGTTCTTCTGTAAAGCACTGCAGTGACTTCTGTTGCTCTTAGGGCAGACTCCAGCACGCTTTACACATCTGACCTTGCACCATCTGACCATTCTCACTTCCTGGTGTCTTTCACCTGCCTCATTCCACTGGGTCTTTAAATAGAACACTGTTTTCTACTTTTAGACACTCAGATATCCAAAACTGCCTTTCCTAATACTAAAAGGTTGATTTTCATATTATGATTAATATTTATTGCCTGTACTGCCTGTATCTACCACAATGTTCTGCTGTAAAACAACCTAGATTTTAACAAAGATATTATCCTTTTATAACTGATTTTATCTTAAATAATGGCACGTTTTCAAAACACAAATGTTTATCAAATGAATGAATGACCCATGAAGTCTTAGGGCTTTATCTGCTCCTGAGGTTGGGTGAATAAATGATTAAATAAAAATCATGTGTCCATGAAACGGGAGAGGGAAGAAGCAAATGGAATTAATGACATGTATTCCTATATTCTCTGTATTAAATATAAAGTGCAGTGTGTGTGAGCTAAGCATTCTATAACTTTTGTATTGAGTTTATAGAAGGTCAAATGTGTGAAGTGGGTAGATGGTACAACACACAACGGAATAATCAAAGAAATGGATGGTCCACCCTCAGTGAATTCAGATGACTTCCCATCCTTTCAAAAGACCTTCTCTGAGTGAGTCTCCTGATCTGCCCATTAGTTCTTAGCTTGGTTCTTTGCCATGGGTGTATTTTGAAGAACACTTTTATTAGCTTTGGAGTCACTTGCAAGGTCCTCTTGAGTTCTCTTTTGGCCCGCCTGCATTCTTGTTCACACCTGCCCTGCCATACCTTATGGATCTCCCTGGTTTTCTTACATGGGCCACATTTCCAAGCATTCCTTTGATCTCAGCACATACTTTTGCTGGGTTTCCAATAAGGTGTTTTTAAACAGTCTCCAGATTTCCTGTGGCTTGTTGACTTTTTAAATGATTCCTTTCGTTTGTTTTTCCTTACCAGTGCCTACACTTGTTCTTAAGTCCTCTTTTAAAATTGGGTAACCACGTGATCTGTACATTTTTCTCTTCTAGCCCCGTATGGTCACAGTGATGTGATTACTCTGACACAGCTTTTTCTTTCCTTCCAGGACTTACTTAGGCCACGCCCAAGGCAAACTTCCAAATATTTTCCTTTCTTAATAATTCTAAAAGGTGTTTTTACTAAGCATTCATCTTATCCTGTAAGTCTGTATTAATACCACTCATCTATAAGTGAACAAACTGGTCTCCATGACAGTAATTAGTATTTGTCATGGACACCATGTGGGTGCTGTACTCTAAACAGATACTCTGGAGCCCATTGCTGTCACTTCATTTTTGTTAGGTTTTTTTTTTTTTCTAAATCTAAATCTTTCTTTCATATGTATAGGCATTTTGCCTGCATATATGTCTATGAACTACTTGCATGCCTCGGGCCCGCAGAGGCCAGAGGAGGCCATGAGATGCTCTGGCACTTGAATTAAAGACTGTGATGAGCTGCCTTGTGGTTGGTTGGTGGAAGCCAGGCCTGGGTCCTCTGCAAGAGCAACCAGCGCTCTTAACTACTGAGCCAGCTCTCCAGCCCTTGTCACCTTCATGTCTAACTGTGTAGTGTCTATAGAAACCAAAGTACTTATAAAGGCCATAAAATACAAAGGTTCCCAAGAAGTAAACCTATTCTCTACCTGATCTTTCTATGCCTGCCCTATATACTATTTGGACTATGTATAGTCAGGTTCATATACCAAAACTTTAGAATTTGTTAAGATTGTGGTATTTTTATACTTTGGTAGGTATGTGAAACTCTAAGTAATTCTTTAATCATTCTGTTTTGTTTTGTATTCTAGAAAACAAATACATTGTTAAACTGGCTAAAAAAAAAAAAAAAAAGTGATATATTGCTCCAGGTTCCTGCTTCTGTCTTCCCAGTCCCCTTGTCCTGTTCTCACATAGACTTTCTTGGGGGAAAAGCATTAAACATTTACCCTAATTAAAAAGTAGAGTTTTTTTTTTGACCGTGCATTTAGATAGGTTTTTCCTCCCAAAGACCTTGATTTTCAAGCATTTGCTTCATTGGGCTGAAAGATGGGCCCTCTAGGCTGCCGAATGCAAGCAGAGTAAGTAAGGATCACACTTTTCATCATTGGATTTTTACCAGACTGAAGGGAGCCGAAGAACAAGCTGGAAATTTGAGACAATGGTGTATATGTACTGCTCACAGATATTTTATATTTTTGGTTCTGAGCCTAGCCTTTAATGGCTGAGCCATCTCTCCAGCCCTCCTCACAAATATTTTAGCAGACTGGCTGGTCTTCAAAAGTTGGACATGATGAAACATAGTTGCCGCTTTACAGACCTGAGGCCGAGAGTACATGCCATAGGTTTTGCTTTAAATTGTGAGAACTCAAAACTATACATTTTTCTGACTTGAAACTTGAATTGGCCGAGTTGTAATGAAGACGCTATAAAAATTTAGCGATATGTTTTCCACCCATGATATTGACATATGCACGTAATTACCTTTCCTTTTCTTCCCTCTTTTTGATACAATTTCATTATTTGTCATGCTGGCTGCGGTGCACCAATAAAGCCCAAATATCATATTAGAATTCATGACAGTTTTCACATTGTATTATCAATATGTGGAAATAATTGTCTGCTCCAAGATTAAATTACATTATTGTGTATCTTTTTCATGCCTAATAAATAATGATGGATAGCTTTTATTTTCGTCACCACCTGCAACCATTTAGTCACCCCTTGATTGTTGAAGATGAAATAATGAAAGGCAAGTGTTATGTTGCAAGTGGAGAAGGACAGGGGCCAAACAGTTACGCAGCCCCCCGTTCCCGTTTGCATTATTTCAGTCCCCAAACATCAATGCATGCTGGCTTAGGAAAGCTGGCAACCTGGGAAGAACCTGGCGAACCGTTCACAAAGATGAGAGAAAGAAGGGAAATTTTTTTTTTCTAGTAGAACAATAATTATTTCTTGGTGCACAATTCTTAATCTGAAAATGAGTTTTTGTTCTGCTGTACAAATCAGTTACGTGCAATTAGAATGCAAAACAGAAGCATGTCTTACTGTTTAGCCTTTTTAAAATAGAAATGAAAACAGCCCGGGAAATTGTAGCAAAGTTGAAAATGCACGCTAGGTAATTTCAAAATCCAAAGACATAAAACCATGCATAATAAAAAGGCCACTCTAAACTCATTACATTTTTAGAAATTGGCAATTGGAAGGCTTAATTTTAAAATTAGAATTTGCATGTTTGGAAACTTATTAACTTTATTTTGAATAGCCAAGTGTATTGCCAGCATTAA
Organism: Mastomys coucha; assembly: GCF_008632895.1. Classification (NCBI taxonomy): domain Eukaryota; kingdom Metazoa; phylum Chordata; class Mammalia; order Rodentia; family Muridae; genus Mastomys; species Mastomys coucha. The sequence goes on from NW_022196903.1 coordinate 92,524,323, forward strand.
GGTGTGTTTTGTTTGCTTCATACACAATTACATTGCCCCATAATGTGATTTTATCTATGACCTGTTCGGGCTTTATTATTATTATTTTTTTAATGATTCAACGTTATGCTCCTGCAAAATTCTGTTCTGGTTGAAACTTTGGAGTTCAAATTATAATCAGCAAATGCTGGGAGTCTTCAGGGAAGAGAATTGCCTTGGAGCCTTAGGACACTGTTGGGCTTCATCGCTAAAAATACCAAGAGTTTGTAAAAATAAATACTTGGTGTTTATAATGGAAGTTGTCATTTGGTCATTTCAGCTGAGGGCAGTGTGGTAAGAAAGTGGCTGCAGATGACATCTTTTCTTTTGTTTGTTTTCTATTTGTCTATAACTGATTGACCATGGAATGGTTTCTTGTGGATAGGTCTATTATCTTTTTTAAAAAGAACGGCAGAGGAAAAGAGAGAGAGAGAGAGAGAGAGAGAGAGAGAGAGAGAGAGAGAGAGAGAGAGAGAGAGAGAGAGAGGGATGACCTTAGGCATAGCAAAGACTCAGACCAAGATCCAAAGGTAATCTTGTCAAGTGTCAATTTACAACAGAGAAACGGTTTGGGAAACAGGCCAACAGTACGGAATTTGACAAATCCCGAGTGGATGCTTATGCCCTGGAGTCTGTCTTAGGCTGGGCATTCTAGTAATGTTCTTCTCGGTTGTCTTAAGACATCCATTTAGAAAGAACAGACGGGTCTTTTCTTCATTTATAGCTCTTTTGCTATCTGACTACCCATCTCCCTCCATAATTAAATGCTGTGAATAAAATAATAAACATAATTTTATTTGTGCCATTACTCACTGCAGAAATTACATCTTTACATTTCCTATGAGAATCAGAGTAGCCGTGCTTGCTTCTTTCACACTGAAGAGAGGTGCGCCAAAGTCACAGACTTTTCTAGATTCTCTGAGCCTGGTAGGGACTTTTTGGATTTACAAAACTGTATTTGAGACAAATGATTTTACAGTATACATGAATATTTTTATCCATTCTCTATGAGGAAGATTTACCTAACCCATAAAAAACATGAGAGATTACTGTCCATGAAAACCAGAAGTTTGGAACTAGGCATCTGTCTAGGCATAAAGTCATACACATTAGCAAAGTCAGAATTAGTACATGCTACATACCTCTCCAAGACCCAGCTAGCCGACTGTCCCACCAATTTCTCATTTGCTGATGAAGCCAAGGCATACCGCAAAAGTACTTGTAGAACAAGAACATTGCAGTCTTGCTTTCTGGTAACAGAAAGTTCTAGAAGGGCATCCTCACACAAGGGTATTTTTTTTTCCCCTGCATCATCTTTAGTCTTTTCTCATTATATCCCTCAGCCAAAGACTACTTGGCATGACCTGTCAAAAAAGAAAAAAGAAATACATTGGATAATTCTACCAGAAATGTACAAAGTGGGAGTGGGAAATTGGCTCCATTAAAATAAATTATTCCTGGTTCTCTCAGCATTTATGTTTTATTTTCATACTTGGCCTCCTTCTAAGTGTTGCTAGTTTCCATGTTTCTCAAATTCATACATGGTGCTATACATATGAGATCCTACACAGCATTTAATGTGTGTCAAAGTCGTTGTCTTTCTCAGTTTGCAAAGAGAGGGAACCTAAACAAAATCCCTAACATCCAAATGCGATGCTGAACCACCAGACCTTAAAACAATGCCCTGACTAAGAGGTCATTCCTCTAAGTCTTAGAGTCTAAGAGAAACTGATTATTCTACACTTTTCAGAAAAAAAGAAAATCTTGGGAGTAGGAAGACAACTCTAGAATAATAAACTAAGTATTAAAATGGCGGCAAATGTCAACATCCATGAAATGGTTCTTGGGTATTTCCAACATTTAAGAAATGTATACATCATCTGTGTAATTTCTAGATTCTGTACTTATATATATGGAAGTTTTAATACTGATGGGAATAATCTCTTCATTTAGAATATAGCCAGTGTCCTACATTAAATCACTAGCTCAGTTACTTGGGATAAAGCTCCTGAGAAGAGCTGTCTAACAGAACACTAAATATTTGTTTCTCTCAGATATATTAAATGCCGGGATTTGTAGTCATTTTGGCTGGACCTTCTCAGGACGAGGCGATTGCTTCCACTTTCCCAGCAGCGGTCTTAAAGTCCTGTTAGTATTTAACAATTCATCCTGGCCTCCAGAAAATGCTGTGTTGGGAAAGGAAAACCAGACTCTTTGGCAAGAGTTGTGGAAGCAGGGTGGGGCGTTATGAGGTACATGACTGCATACAATGTAGGCAATTTGATTTTGGCTCCACATTCAGGCTCTTGCGTTTGGGCGGGGAACTCAAGTGCTCATGAGTAAGTCTCCCACTCAAGAAAGGCAGGGTTTCAATGCCTCTGCAGAACAAAGATGACCAGACAGAGATCTGCTTCACCTTTTAGGTCATGAAGCAAGTTTAAAGACCTCAAACTAAGTGACAGACAAGATAGCCCTTCAGAGATGGACTTGATCATGTCGCTAGTCTGGGAAGTAAGTAGTAAATAGTGAACAGACAAGATGATGTCATAGATGAGCTTTCATTGTTTGCTGAAATGGTCTGTGTGCTCTGTTGTCTCCAGCATGTCAGACAAAGAACCTAGAACATACCCTCATAAGTGGTGATCATTTCCCAGGTGAAATGGTATGCTGGAGTTCGCCACATGATACACTAGACCGACATTTATTTGGAAGCTACAAATCAGAGAGGCCTGGTGAAATATATGATGCCAACCATTGGGCCGGTAGACTTGGCAATAAAACAGGAACTCAAGTCGCAAGTCTTAATGTCCAAACCAAGCACAGTTGGATGGCACTCCACAACAGATCATTTAAACTTTTCTAAAAGTTCAGGGATATATCTTTCAAGATCCGTCAGGACTTCAGAAGCAGGGCTCGGCAGACCGATCAATCTAGTGCAAAGTTTGTTTTTAGACTCAAGTTCCTTCTGCTTTGCAAGCAGATGTCTTCAGAGATATACTATGAAGAGATTATGTGATTCGGGGTGTAGCGATTCTGCCAGTTATAATTAAAAGGGCCAACATCCAAGTTTTGTTTTCTTTATAAACACTGCAGAGTGTGTCAGTGGCCAATCTAAAATTACCCAGAGAAGAGTGTGTGTTCTTCTTTAGCACAAGATAATGAAGATGGTGTGTGAAACGCTGCATGGTTATAATAAGCTGGTGGACTTGTCCTATGCACAAGCTTGTCCAAATGTAATTAAAGGAATCTTAAGAGAATTGTTGCTTCCTAAACTGTCCAGTCAAGTGACTCAAAAGTTAATATGAGCAAATTAACAGCCTGGCTTTGAAAGTCGACCATTCTGCCTTCAAACACAGCTACCTGGAGTCAATTATCCCTCTCAAGTGGGAAGAGACACCTTTTAGAAATAGAAGCATCTCACTTCAGGGCATTTCTTCACCCGCACCCCTCACCCCTGTATATTGTTTCTGAGAAAGGGAGGTGCGTATGAATCTGAAGACACAAAAGGCTGACCGTCTGGCTCCTTTTCTCATGGATGGGGAACACAGGGCTCGTTGGAACCTGCTCTGATGTTTATGTGGTTGGGAAAGGTGTGACTGCCAGACTCCACTTATGAGTCACTGGGGAAAGAAACAAGACTGGGACCCAGAGAAGGACCAAGACCATCTCAAGCTAGTTGTTTACGCATCGACATCTGTAGCTGCGGCCTTTCTATATGCTGTAAAAGAAAGGTATCCGAGATTCAAAACATCAGCATGCAATTCAGTTGAGAACTGGGAAACACTCTAAGACACCGGGACATCAGTCCTGGAAATCTAGGCTACCAGAAAAAAATGTGTTTGGTAAACACAGCATGTCTTAAGCAGGTATAGAGAGAGAATCCCAATGCGTCCTATGGAGAGTCCTCCTCAGGGGTGACAAAGGATAAGGGACTGGTAGATTCCCAAAGTGCCTTGCGTGTAAGGGACTCATGAAAAACAAAACAAAGCAAAGCAAAATAAACAAACAAAAAAACTCACTAAAAACCAGCCTCCCTTTAACTAGCCTCCCTTTTTTTTCTGTAGGTTTGCTTACTTTGGACTCTTTCGGTGGGATGAAAAAAAAATAGCTCCTATCTCAAACTTAACTAAGCTTAACCCCAAGATCATCTGCAGCTGTAAAGGAAGAAAATGGCATAAGTAAAAAGTAACTGAAGTTTAAGAGAACATTGTTTTCCCTGTCCTATGCCTGTTTTCCTGTGCTAAAGAGTTTGTATGAGTCCTTTTCTCTGGTGATGTACATATATTGGGGAGAGACTGTCACATGCTGCTTCTATGTAAATAGATCCATGCCAGTCCCTAACAATACCGGCAGAGTAGTATTTTTCAAATGCAAAACACAATTGATTCTCTAATATCTGTGTGAAGAGCAAGATGTTTGCCTCTGGCCTAGTTTTGTCCCTGTGCTCTGTAATCTTTTATTACATCATTTCACTGTATGCTTCTATTTGGGGTTCTGAGGAAAACCCTTCATACATTTGTTTCTGATAGAACCATGTTTCTCCTTGTCACAAAGAAGAACATGATTTTACATTCATATGTACAATCAATTAGCATGTACATCCTGGACTATATGCCCCATCCAAACCTGAACATGGGCTGGGAGTTCCTATGGTAAATAGTTGAAGACTTCTCTTTTCTGCTGCCATTGCTAATCTGGTTAAGAGACATTAGACTGCAAAACAAATGTTCCAAGCATTTCATCACTTTAACACGGCAGAAGCTGATGTGTCTTTCTTAGCCCAAATACGGGTTTGAACTGAGCAATTGCTCTGCTCTGTGGGGTCGTGCCTAGATCCAGGCTTTTTCTTCCTACTGCTTATCCATCTTGGAAGCTCCAGAGGCCTTACCAGGGTTTTGGCATTAATCATACAGCAAGCAAAAATAAAAAGGGGTAAGAAGTGGAAACAAATATATATATGTATATATATATATATATATATATATATATATATATATATATATATATATATACATATATATATTCCACACCTCCTGGCTTGAGTATCATTACATGGCTGCATCTCGTTGCAGGACAGCCTGGGGAACCTAGCCTTCCTAATGGTACCCACAGTTTTGGTCTCTACCACAAGTAGATAAGGTCACTAAGATTTTAACAACAGTTACTGGCTACTCCAAAAATTAGTATCAATGGGGAAAGAAAATGAGCTTTAAATCTAATTTCTTAAGGAAGAGAAGTGCCAACATGAAATGAATAGGCTAGGTGGTATTATGTCTGTCTAGGAATCTGCTAGATGGTTTGGTAAATACAGTTTTTTCTGCTACAGTGAATCTCAAAACACATACATTTCTCAGAAATGAGCTCTGAAGAATCAGCGCGAGGGTGTGCAGATTCCATGCTCCCTTTAGGAGTTTTTTCATTTTTTGCATTGTGTGCATGTGCCAAAGTGAAAATAGCTTTGCACAAAATGGAAGTTACACTCAAAAGCGGCAATTGTGTCCCCTCTTGCCGAGTGGCAGCAGAATCTCACAGGCAGTGATGTAACATTGCAAGCAGGATCTTTTCCTCCAATGTTTGTCTGGGACACTGTCAAACAGATCAGGAAAAGGGAACATGTGCAGTCTGACTTTTCAATCAGCAGGCACAAAAAGACCCTGGTAGATAAGTCAGTTGAAAGAGAGCATGTACTGTGACTCACTGCCGGTATTGTAAAGACACCATTTTATATTTGACATCGAAGATAGTCTCAAAGAATAATTTATCTGTGGAAAGAATCAGCTTGCTCTATAGAACTGACAAATTTAGTGTTTCTCTGGTTAATGTGTCTATATCAACCTTAGTATTTGGTTACGTTTTTCTTTTTCCTTTGGGAAAATACATATAGTGAACTTGGTTGGGCTCTTTGATGTACAAATCTGACATTAAATTGGATTTCTGGTTGAGTGACAAAGGCAGACTAAGATGAAATGTTAAGGTCACCTACAAAATTGATTAAGTTGATTGTTTAATGATGGCATTCTTTGCCGTAAAGAAGTGCTTATCAAATTTCTTTTATTATATTAAAATATCTTTTAATCTATCTTTTTAAGTTTATTTTTCAATTTATGTATGTGTGTGTGTGTGCATGTGTGTGTGTGTGTGTGCATGCATGCTTTTTGTGTGTGTGTGTGTGTGTGTGTGTGTGTGCATGCATGCTTTTGTGTGTTTGTGTATGCATGTGCATATATGTGTGTGTGTCCATATGGGGGTATATGCACATGAGTGCAGGTGCCATTATAGGCAATTTTCAGTCATGAGGATAGTGGGTTTCCCTGCAAGAGTAGCACACAGTCTTAACTGCTGAGTGACTCCTTCAGCCCTCATGCATACTTTTTAATCATTATTGCTTCCTTCCGTTTGGGATGGATGGGTAGGAATATGGTGTCCTTCTTTGTCTGAGCTTCCATCCCAACTTCCCTATTTGTTCCTCACCTTTACAACGGTAAAAACTGGTGGTCAACGGTCGCCCTTTACTTCATTATCCCTATGGCACTGGCCAACATGTGGCACAGCAAGTCTCCCTTACCAGTAAGGGAGAAATAACTCTGCTGCCTAAGCAATAATGTAATGCTTTCTTATCACCTAGAATTTTTATTCTGTACTTACCAAAAGAACAGTTTTAGACTTAGACACATATTTTTATCATATTTCACACTTGTACAAACATAAAAAGTAAAACATAAGTAAAATAAGTTGGTTAAAGTGTTCCTAAAATCTCTGCATATTTATGGTCCAACCCTTAGGAATTAATTCCTCTTTGACGTAGCCGGTGATGTCTGCTTTTCCACCTGCTCTCCTCCCCTGCCATCTTGGACCATAGAGTGTTCCAGTGTTATCTCTGAGACTTGCTTCCAAGCGGCTGACCATTCATATAGCAAGTTTTTGTGAGAGAGCTCAAAGGATGATACCTCTCCCATAAGGATGTTCTATGTCAAGTTGAGGAAAATGTACACAGAGAACTTGTAAAATCCTGTGTATTGATTAAGGTTCATCACAAATCATAACCAGCAGTTTGTCTCAGCCCCCTTCATTATCTGCTGCTTCCCAGACATGTGCTATGGCATCCCATCTTGTCTTTGCCTCATCTTTTCTGCTCATTGGCATAGAATCTTCAAATTCTAATATCAATGATGGCCTTCATTGACTGCGTCCATTGTGATTTATTAAGATATCTATATAGGAATAAAAATGTTAATGAAATTTATGTACATAATGTGTATTAAGATATTTACATTTCTACCTTTAACCAACTTTTTTAATTTGAATTTTAGTTATCTCTAGTCTCTCAAGATCAATGATAATTCAGTGTAGGCTTTTCGTACTCCTTAAGAGCTGTGGATGAGTCAAATATGTGTGTGGGTTTTTCCAATCATGCTTTCAGAGCTGGAGAGAGGGCTCAGGGCTTAATAGCAGCAGCAGCTGCTCTTGCCAAAGACCCGAGTTTCATTCTGGGAACCCATATAATGGCTTATAATTATCTGCAAGTCCAGCTCCAGGTGATCCAATACCCTTTTGTGGACACTTCAGGCGCCAGGGATAACATGTAGTGTAGTGCGAACATGTATATGCAGACTCATACACAAAATAGCAATAAAGTAATTTTTTAAATTATGTTTTCTTACCATCTTATCATTTTTTACTTCAGAATTACTTTTCTTAACTTCTGGCACTCTTAGCATTCTATCCTTTCCTGGATTTGGCCTTTAATCTCACCTCCCTTCCTCTTGCCCACATTGCTTCAAGGTGGGTGCAGTTGTGAATGAATGTGTTAGCTTCATTTAATTGCGAGTATTTCACGTTTGGCATAAACTCCCTACAAACACTTTTATGAAGTCTTACATTCTTTGTGTACTGTGAATATCAAACCCAGAGATTATATGGTTTAGATTTGTTTTGTTCTGTTCTACAGGCTATCTTAAATTGTGGGTTTTTTAGTTTTCATTTATAAGATAACACTCCTAAACATGTTCTACTTAATATCATAATTCCTAACACTTTCACCATAAGAGTGAAGGAATCTTTATCAACTCCATTATTTTTTATTTATGCTACAATAGTATTTTTTTTCTATGTGTTTTCACTTTAAAATATATTTTCTATGGTAGAGAATGAGTCTTAAGAAATGCAACTAGACAGATGTACTGACCACGGTTACCAAGGGAGCAGTTTCCTAGGCGATGGCCAACTGTCATCAAAGCAGTCCATGGTCTCTTTTCTTCCCATGTGACTTGCCCTCACATGTTTAAAACTTGGGTTAGGGGAAGAGGATTTTTGTAAACCCTGAGCTTCTGGCTGCCCAACACACCTCTGATTTTCATGGAGCACAAATTGGACGCTATGATTTTTAAATGAACACTTTTCTAAAGGCCAAAGGCCACAGTTCTTCATTCTGGTCTCTGGATTCTTACACCTTCCATTTCAATATCCTAGTCATTTGGAAAAGATGCAAAAATGCTTCAGCCAATGTCCAAGACCAAAGCTGCAAGAGATGCAAGGGTAGAGGGACATCTTTTGAAGAGTAAATATTTTTCTAGCATCTAAAATGAGAGGTATAAAAATTTGGCTGTTATTTTCAGTCACTGCCTTGTTTCTCTGTGTATATTTCCGCGAGTCAAAAAAAAAAAAAGAGAAAATTCATTTTTCTCCATTTTGTGTGTGGCATGGTAGAATGGGACAATATTTCAATATTGCTCTAAATGGCCTAGAATTCACTATATAGACTAGGCTGAGCCAGAACCCCCAGTGATCTTCCTGCCCTTGCCTCCTAAGGGCTGGGATTAATGGATTGTACTCCTATACCAGGCAAGAATGAATTCTTGTTTATATGCTTTGATTCTGTACATAAAAATCTATGATTAAAGTGAGTTAAATTTTTTTTAATCATAAGAAAAGTTAGAAAAACATTCACATATTATTTCCTTTGTTTCTGGACAGAGTATTGTCAAGTTCTCTGAACATGATTTGTAACCCAGGCTTACGTCAAACTCTCAGTCCTCCAAGCCTAGGATTCACTTATATTTTAGAACCAAGAAAGACTCAGAATGACATACAAAAGTACAGCAATACTGTAGTTTCTCAGTTTGGAACACAGATGATAGGGGTCTTGCTGCATGGGAAGCAATGGTATTCAATGTCTATGTGTGCAGTGTCATTGTTGGTGGTTAAAATTCCCATTTTACAGATTAAAAAAAAAACATTTTTTATGTTTGAGAAAGAGAGAACAATGAACTGATAAACATGCACAACTAGTAGTAAGTGTGAGGATTTGAACTCTAAGCAGATGGTGCCTCGCTGGCTACATACACTACACTCCATTAGTAAATTGAGCTGATTGCCTGCAGTGTGTCTCAGGTCAAACAAGCTGCTGCTGCTGCTTTCCCTCGCCTAGACTCAGATGGTTACAGTCACGTGCAAAATGCAAAATTTTCATGTTTTGTTTCAGTTTAGGGTTATAAAAGGTATGGAAATATGTTCTAATCATTTGTTTTCTCATTTCCCAATATTCATTTTAATAATGATATATATGTCATTAATCAGAATAGTCTAGAAATAGGAAAAAACTAAATTTTCATCAATGAATAATTGGATAAACAAACTGTGTTATAGCTACACAATGGAATATTATGCAGCCATAAAAAAAGATCAGTAAAGATAACAACTAATGACACTGATATGGATTGGATTTATATCCTTCAAATGCTCATGTTCTAAAGGCTTACCTCCCCCATCGCATGGCACTATATGCAGGAATCATTATGATGCAATGTCTAGAGGGAGACTTTAGTCACTTGAGACAAGTGCTTGAAAAACATGTTGGGACCCCAGTCTCTTCCTCTTTCTCTTTCATACTCTAGCTATGAGGATCTGTTTTGCCATACATAGCTGTCACAGTATGATGTCTTGTCCTGAAGGCAGCTGCACATACCAATAATGGATTGAAACTTGTAGAGGAATTTTAATCCAGCAACAAGGTTGTTCTGTCGAGGGACCACACACCTTTAATCCCTCTGGCTGGAATACAGACACATCCTTTAGATTAGATTAGATTAGATTAGATTAGATTAGATTGGATTAGAGACTTTTAGTCTCTAAATGTAGGTAAAGTTAGTTAGTTCATAGAAGGAAGGACCCATGTCAGATGGTGATGTCTAATTTAGGGGCAACAAAGTGACAAATCAGAGAAAACCTGGACAGGATGAGTCAGAGATAAGATAAGGCCCAACCCTTATGAGAACAGACATGAAAGAGAGGCTACTTAAGACAGTAGTCAGAGGGAGAGAGGAGGGTAGTCAGAGGAAGTTTTTACTGGGACAGTTTTACAGAGACAGCTTGTACAGAGAATAGGCTAAACAGAGATGAATACAGAATGATCCAGAGAATGAAATGGAGCCAGAAGAGAAGAACAGGCTGATAGAGTTAGAGGCCAAGCTGAGCAATTCAGTCAGAAGTTGAGAAAAGCCACTTTGAATCAGTCAGCTTGGAGAGAAGTTTGAGCCAGAACAGCTGGATTGAACCAGCCAGCCAGAATCAGAAAGAGCAAGAAAGGGTGAGCTTATTCAGCAGTAAGCCTCTGAGATGGCAATTCCATCAGGAGAATAAAATATGCATTTACAGAAACTTCCAGAATTAAAAAACAAAATGGACCTTTTCTCCTTATCAGTTGAGACTGGACGTGTCCAGAATGCTGTGGCCATAGATAAACCTTTTCTCTTTCTAAACTAGTCATTTCAGGTTCTTGTTATAGTAGCAGAATACTGACAGATACAACTTTCAGAAGTTTTCACTGTGCCATAGACTTCAGAAACAAAACCTTACTCTAGGATTGATGCAGAGTTTCAATAGCGTTGACAACAATAGTCAGCCAGCCATAGTCAGCTTCATCAGCCCCATTCCACCTGGCTTTTTTCATCCATGTTATACTAAATTTTATTTGAAGATGGAAGTTTTGAGCTAAAACTGTTCTAGAATAAAAATTTAAAGATGTGAAAACAAAGAAAACTTACCATTTTCAAAAACATACTTGATCATATTTGTGAATTTATAGCATAAATACTTTAAAATATTTGTCTGAGCCCTCACTTTTCTTAGTATACACCTCCTGCTAAAACAACAACTATAAAGCTGTTCTTTAGTGTCTACATTCCAGACAGAATTTTGAAACATTTTTGAGTTGGTGGTTGGGTAAAACTATGAAGTATTTGCAGTATTTTTTTTCTTTCTGAAGATGGCAAGGCCGTAAGGCCTCTGGGGTCCTCATCACCTCTCACTCCCAGAGCTGCTTGTCTGCATCTTCAGGGCAGACCTGGTCCTATTTTGTGAAGCAGCAGCTAGGCTGAAGAGAGTCCATTACTCGTCACAGCCAATGAGAAGCCCACAGAAGGAGTCAAGACTGAGAACAACGATCATAATCGTTTGAAAATAACAAGGAAGGGAGGTTCTGTGGTACAGTTTAAGATTAAGAGGCAGGCATCGCTTAGTAAGCCAATGAAAGCCTGTTGAGAATGGCAAAGTTTGTCAATGAAACAGTCAGATTCCCGTTGGATGAGCAACCAATCAACGAAACAGACACATTGCACAGTTGGAAATGGAGGGTGAAGCTATGGCTGATGTGTTCCAGCAGCAGACAGGATGTGTCTTCTAGCAAGGGAACCTATGGCTCTAGTTCAGAATTTTGACATAGTCCAAGACTACATAAGCCGCAATTTGGTCCTGCCACATCCTGACCACTACAGGATACTTTTCTGTGTCCATTTATCCCCCCATCCCCATTCCTTAGTTGTACATAAAGTAACTGATATATGTGCACAAGTATATTGTGCTTTTTTTTCCTTTTTTTTTTTTTAATGAGGTAGCCAATGATCTGTTTTGGTTGATATCTAATGGAGATGGTCTGATGGAAAGTACTGGTTCTGTGAATATAGCCCCTTTCCCCATTGGTGCTCTTTCTGCTCTTACCTTTATATTCTAGTAAGTTAATAGATCTCATTGTTTTAACAAATGAGCCCAACACCATAAAATCCTTGCATACCTTGTTCTATTAAAGAAGTTCAGTGTTTTCAATTACTGTAAACCCACAAACAATTTTATAACTTTTTTTTATACACACCTGTAAAATGTAGGGCAATCTGTCTTTAAGTAGGGGTAAATTATTCTTGGACAAAATGATTGTGGATAGTTTTTCCTGTGGATAGGTTTCCCTTCAAACCAAGCATCTTGTTGTTTAAATAAACTTCTTATTTTAAATGAAAAAAAAAATCAATATCTCCTAACTGTAGCCAGTTACCACTCTGTCTTTCCCAGCCACTCTGTGGTTTGGGGGTTGTTGTGTATTAAGTGACACATGATTGATGTGATCTGGCGTGATTCATTATAATGTCAAGCATCAGCAGAATATTTTGGGAAAAAATATTCATCAAAATCTATTACTGTAGAAACTGTTGCTTGCAGGTTCTTTCTTGTGGTTACTTCTGTGTGTGGTAAAACAACGCCTTTCTGACATCACAACCCATGTATTTTTAGGAAGTGTGGTTATTAAAATAGGTGTTCCTGAAGTCCTGGTGTAACCTCGGGGCTACTCACTATGTATCAACTGAATACCAAGTAACCTGTCAAAGACTTCCCCCACTTACCTTCAACTGAGAGGTGTACAGTTCCTGTTGTAGGAACAAGGAGGAGGCAGGGATCTGAGTCCAGCAGCATTCCGCCCCAATCCAGATCACAGCTTTATTGTATGATAAAGAAACTCTAGTTTTAAAGTAATGTTTTATTTGCATATTAAACCGTTCTTTAAAAAACACAAAATCCTGCTCTCAAAGCCAATATTCCCTCTCTGCTTAAGCACATTCAGTAGTTATATGAAGCCTCATGATAGTTAGTCCTCAAATGTCTTTTGAAGTGATTTTGCAAATATTTGGTGTTCAACTAACTCCTTCCATTATAATTCTATCAGTCAGGAGTTGTTTCTTTATGCTAGCCTTACTATGAATTATTTAAAAATGCCACAATTTTCAAAAGATTTGCACAAAGGTACCCATTTAAATATACATATTAAAATTCACAGTGCTATTGATTTAAAAAAAGAAAGGTCCTTCAGAGTAGCCTCCATGGTTGCTACCCAACATGAAAATTCTCTCTTGCTTCAGTGTTATTTGTGCTACTGAAAAGACATCTCGTTTCCCATGACCGTATCCTTTTAGATGCTGTCTTCCCCCACCCACCCCCATTTTCATATTGTATGCAGTCATTCCAATAATGACTGACCATACCAGTCACTGTACAAGGTTCTTGGGCTCTGAAAAAAACACAAAACAAAACAAAACATTAAGAAGAGGGCAGTCATGAGAGAAAATATTGAAGTTGACTATTTTGATAACTGTTGGGGTGGAGGGGAGTAAAGGTATAGGAAGAAATAAGAAGACTCTACCACGTTTGCTTCTTGACTCAAATGGACTTACCACATTTGAGCACCAGCTGTATATCAGGTACAGTGCTAGCCAGATTGGAAAACAAAGCAAAAGAGACATGATCTCTAGCTTATCCTTTACCACCAGAGACAGAGACCTCAATGCAATGAGTTTATGAAGCACCTTCAGCCCTGATGGGGTGGTACAGCCCTCTGGAGGACTAGCCATTTCTTTCATGCATTCCCTGTCTGTTATCTGCCCTTCCAGGCCCTCAATAGCCTAGTAATGCTCGTGGGCGGTATCCTCAATGAGTCCTTAGTGTTGCTTGTGCTATCCTGATACTTTAGAGCTGCATCTTCAGGGTGCATCTTCACACCCATGTCTGACCCAAGGGAGTACAATCTGAAACACTCGGGTCAGCCACACAAAGTTGCACAGTCTTCCTGTATTAAAAATATCGGTGAATTCTTTGCTGTTCACATTGCCAAGCTGTTTCTCGAAGTGTGTTTTGTCATGTTGAAAGTGGCACAAAGAAGAACAAGGGCAGCAGAATAGCAAGGGCCACAGTAGGAGGTGGGGTCTGAGCTGCCTTCTGTGCAGCCCCACTGTCTCTTCAGAACCATATTGTGAAGCCCTCATGAGTTCAAGGAATTGGCCATGCCACTTTCGTTCGACATCCACAGTTTCATTCAACCTTTCCCTTACTCTGTGGGTTTTAATGTAGACAGCTATCAAATAATTATGAACTTGGGAAAGAAGCAAAGAGATGGAAGATGCAGCTCAGTAGTAGGGTGCTTGAATAACATGTCCAAGATCCTGGCTTGAATACTAACACAAGAGAAAGAAACTGAAGGAGAAAATGGGAGAGGAGGAGGGATAAAGAGGAAAAGGAAAGGGAAAAAGAGAGTGGAGGATGGGCTGGATACTCAGAACAATGTACCAATAACCAAAGGCATACAAACTTACGAGTCCACTCCTGAAATTAGCAGAGATATGCTTGAATAACTATTGTAACTGCATTAAATGTTTTACAAGGATGGATAGGTATGTAGAATAGTTCACGCAAGAAATGGAAACTTTCTGAAGAACCCACTGGAAATTGTAGCATCAGAAACCAGAATCTGCTGTTTTTAAAAGTCATAGGAGATGCTTAGTAGAAGGTTGTCCATCATAGACTAATGAACTATGGCGATTAATTGAAGGTAAAAAAAGGGAGGGACAAGTCAATGAAAGGTATTTGTACTAAAGCTTGGGGTAGGAGAAATCTAGATACATACAGAAAACTTCAGTGAACTATGATGTAAGACCAAATGGTCCAGTTGTGTAAGTGGAAACCAGAATAGAAAAACATTTGAAGAAATGATGTTGAACTATCTCCAACTGTAGTGAAAAACCAACTCTCAAAATCCAAAATAATTCAGCCACCCTCAGCTGAATTATTTGCATAAGTACAAATACAGGATACAACAGTGATATAATAATGCATCAGACCAAATTAAATAAGTGTATTGGAGATTGTCTTTGAGCTTAATATATACAATGCAAGATTCCTACCATGAAATAGACATATACATTTCCTAAGTTTTGTTAAATCCCCTTTCAAGAGAAATATTTTCTGAGTGTTCTAGAATGCTGCCTACTGCTATGATAAACCTCATGGTTAAAAGCAACTTGAGAGCAAAGTTGTGTTCCATTGACACCTGTAGATCATAACTGATCACTGAAGGAAGTTAGGGTAAGAGTTCAACTAGAAATTTGAGGCAGGAACTGAAGCAGGGGGTCATAGAAGGATGCTGCTCACTCTCTTGCTCCCCATTGCTTGCTCAGCCTACTCTCTTATATAACTCAAGACTATCTGCCCAGGAGCAGCACTACCTGCAGTAAGCTGAGCCCTCTCACATCAATCATCAAGGTCACCCATCCCCCCCCCCAAAATATACCCTACAGACTTGCCTGTAGACTGCTCTGGTAGAAGTAACTCCTCAATTGACTTTCTCTCTTTCCAAGTAACTCTAGTCTCTGTTAAGGTGACAACAACTAACCACCTCACTGGGAATATTGTTAATGATATTTCAGGAATTTCTGAATAGTGGTAGACAGAAAAATCTATAGAAAGAATTGGGGATTCTGTCACAGTGATGTGAAAAACATGCTTCATAGGCATAGGTGACAGAATAAAAGCTTTGCCTAAGGATTAGATAATGTTCAAGTAAAAGAGATGAGAGGATTTGAAGTAGATTGAAGGTCTAACAGTACAATGCTTAAAGGCTAAAGCATAGTTCCTGGGACTATTGCTGTATTTGGGATTAGGGCCATTACAGAAATAATCAAGGTGGGGTAGATAGGTAAGAACAAGATATAATGGTATACCTGTATGAAAATGGCACAGTGAAGACTATTGCTTTTTTATGCTAACAAAATAGTTATGGGTCTGAGGAGACAGATCAGTCCTTAAAGTACATGCAGTGCAAGCATGAAAAGTTCAGTCTCTAGAAGTCATGTAAAATAATCAAACCAGCCATTGTAGTGGATACTGATAATTCTAGTGCTAGGGAGTCAAGGGCAAGTGGATTCTTGAGGCTCACCAACCAGCCAGCATTGAGTACTTGCAAGCTCCAGGACAGTGATAAACCTTGTCTATGAAAACAAGGTAGACAGCTCCTGAGGATGACACCTAAAGTTGACCTTTGTCCTCTATGCACACGTGTACCTGCACACATATGAACATGCACACACAAACATCCATGTGCACACATACACTATCAAAAATTTAATTTAAAAAATTAAGATAAAGTCAAATCAAATTGTGGTGGGCTCAAAATCTGATGATGGATGTCCCTGTAAAAAGAAGTAAAGATACATTGACTCCAAAAGGGATAATGTTATATAAAGCCAGAGACAGAGGTGGGCATGAGGCAGCTTCAAAGAGGCAATAGGCAGAGAACAGGAGGCAAAGAGTGTCCTTCCTGAAGGCTTTGGAGAAATCATAGCCTCTGCGACACCTGCATTGCTGGACTATAGAACTCCCCAGCATAAAGGAATAAATTCTTGTTATTTTAGTTCTTCGTCAGTACTTCCCCAAGGAACAACTACATACTGATATTGGTTTGAATCGCGCACAATTCCTGCTTTTCTAGGCAAATATGGATGAGAAGCCACTTCCTAAAGCTCAGCCTATCTTGACTTTCTGAAAGGTGAGCTAAGTCGAAGAAATGTAAATGTATATATTCAAGGTCGAAACACTGGAGCTGAAGCCAGGATTAGAACTCACAATCTGGCTCCAGAGGCATGTTCTTAATCTGCCTGCCATAATACTTAGGCAGCACTGAAAAGTGTCAATGGCAAGCTGCTTGGTTGAATTGAGGTCTGCCTTGCTTTTCTTGTGCTGTCATTGCATTTTCCTCTCCATCACTCCTCATAAGAGGGATGTTGGTGAATGCCTGCAAGGTGCTGGGAAGTTAGTCCCATAGACTTGACTTTTGTGCCTGTAGTCCATGACATTGAACTAGTGTGAGCACCTCTCTGCATGCACTGAAGGTTGGACTATACACTGTCAGTTGCATTGTGAACCATAGTTTCTTATTCCTGGCCCTTTACTATGGCCTTTATTAAGGATTTTGTTTCCCACTGTATCAACTACCTGAAGTAAATCCCAGTCAGAAAGACATTAATTGGGAAGTTTTGAAAAATAAGTGGTAAATTGCATGCTGATCTGAATCATGTGATAAAATCTTGGTCAATCCATATCCTGTCAACTTTCTTCCACCTCCTGTATCCACCCAAGTATACAATTACCAACTGTCAGTCACTGACTGAACATCCTGATCATCAGGAAAGCAATCAAGACCATGTGGGACTTTTTGACCATGTAATTTACTTTTTTTTAATAATGTTCCTCAAATATAAAATGTTGAAAATTCAAATATACCACAGAGAAGTCATAAAATGATCCCATTAGGAGAAAGAGGGAAAGTATGTAAGATAATTTTTAACTTTATTGTTATTATTACATATTTTAGAAAGTTAAGAACACCTATTACTTATGGTCTTAAGATACTTAAGAGAAAAACTACAAGTAATTTTTGTTGCAGTGTTTATTATAATTGCT
Source organism: Mastomys coucha (assembly GCF_008632895.1). Taxonomy (NCBI): domain Eukaryota; kingdom Metazoa; phylum Chordata; class Mammalia; order Rodentia; family Muridae; genus Mastomys; species Mastomys coucha. Next base: position 92,541,891 of record NW_022196903.1, read on the forward strand.
CTGTTATTGTTAGGCTTAGCTGCTGATATTTGACTGTGACTAATTTGTAAATTATTCTTTATCTTATGTAGTCATGTCTGGGGAAACACATAGACATAAGGGTTTAATGTTACCTGCAATTTCAGATGTGCATCTATGGTCCTAGCACATCCTCCCACACCTGGGGTAGGACGGGTAGAACATGTGTACAAGCATAGTAGTCCCTGAAACAGACAGTCGCTAGGCCTAATGTTAGCTCCCCTTTAAAGTTTTTTATTTACTCATACACAGGACCATTTCAACTCTACTTCTCAGAACAACCAATTCTAGTCTCCACAACTCTCTAACTTTACTCTCTACAAGTTTATCCAGAGAATCCCTGTGTACTTTTTTGACTCTTGGAGCTGAGGTGGGGCCCTTGAAATTGACACATATTAGACAGACGTCCTGCCAATTGCTGTACAGTTGCCATCTTTCTCCCTCCTAATCTGCTAAGGCTCTTATTACTGGAGACCTTCTGGAACTTTCTGTGAGGTGGGGACTCTGTGATTGCCCTGAAAAAAAAAATATATAACATAAACAGTTTCTCCCTTCCAAGAATTGATTAATCCTCTGAGATATATCCTTGGGCTCCCAGATGAATAATCTACTTAAATTGGGGGATTCATCTCTTGAAATTCAGATCCCAAAGGAGTAAATTAGGATAACTATGTGATATGAAAAATTGGGTGTGTCAGTTAGAGATTGTTTTGCTTACAAATTAAATGAAACACATAAGAGAGAGAGAGAGAGAGAGAGAGAGAGAGAGAGAGAGAGAGAGAGAGAGAGAGAGCTTAAACTAATTTAGGTGCAAAAACTATGGTGAATTAAATTGGGTTATAGAACTGTAGAGAATCCAGGCTTTTCATGTGGCTTGATACAAGTCACAGTGTTTGGACTAAGATGCTGTCTCCTTGGTGCTGGCTAACGCTTTACTCAAAAGGTACGATTAGGAGCTAAGGATGGCTCAGCCATGAAGAGTACATGCTACACTTGAGGATAACCCAAGTTTGGTCCCCAGAACCCATGCTGTGGTGGTAAGCAACCCCCTGAAACTCCAGCTCCAGAGTATTCAATGCTCTGTACTGGCCTCCGTGGGAACCTGGACTCATGTGCATCTATCCATACACAGACACAAACATGCATATTCATAAATTAAAACAAAATATATCTTTTGACTAGAAACATAGACAGCTCTGATAGGCATTCTTGGGCATTTTTCCCTCCTTTCGTACATCAGAAGAAGAAAAATAAAATCTCCAGTTGTCCAGTAAGCATACACTCCAGGGACTGGACCATCTTAGTTAATGGGCTCATCTTTGAATCAGTTACTGTAGCCAAGAATGATGGGGCTTAACTTAACCTCCTCACCTCAGAACTGGTAAAGAAGTCAGGATCCTGACAGGGTCGGGAATAGAGAGAGAAACGGACTTTACAGGGCAAAGGCAGCAGATTTGCAGGATATAAATGAAGTCTTACATTTAAGATGTGCACTTGAAACAGTACTGCAAACAACTCATTGCTTCCTGGATCCTGATAGCCATAATCAAGCCATGTCCCTTGAGCCCCAGTGCTGTGTACTTTAATAGGCCAATGTTAATTGGTCACTGGTGAGGAGCCTGTGGCCTTCCCTTGCACCAGCATTTTAAAAAAGGTCCCACTGAAGTCATTTATATATTTTAGAATAGTTAACATGGCCCCACTGGGCCTGCAGCAAAAGATGCATTTTGCAACATCTAATGAGTAAATGGGGCATTTAGTAAGACACAGTCTAATTACTTTGGGTCTTTGTAAAATATTAATTTAAGGCAACCACAGCATTAAGGAATAAGTTTGCCAGGCGGGGCTCAGTAATTTTGTTCTACCGCTGCCATCAATATCAATAGAAGTCTCTCAGCTCACTTGCCGCCCATTGCTTTGACGATGTACCCCTAAGGTATAGAAATCAGTTGCTGCAATTTTTTTTTCAATTGAAATTTCAGAATAAAGTACAGAGTTGTTTGTGGATAGGCATATCACCTATACAGCTAGAGCAGTAGTGCTGGAGACTAAGTCTTCCAAAATTGGATTGGATTATACGCAGTGAAACCCCTGTTGCTGTGTTTCTAGAACGCATGATGTTTCCAACTCCAAAACAGCACCAGTATTAAGAAAGCCACTATCAGCACTTGTGAACATGATTTACCTTGGAATTAAAATGCTTTCTAAAACCTCTACATTATACATATAGGCTTCCATTCTGAGGTTGGAATTTCCTTAAGAAGCCAGATGCCAGGCTGGTAACAAAACTCAGTCTATAAACCATTAGGTCATGTCAGCATAACTAAAGGCCCATCCTTAGAACCCATATAAAAGCCTGCTATGGTGATTTCCCAAAGGTAGAGACAGTTGGATGCTTGGGGCTCACTGGTCAGTCAACCACATTTAACTAGCAAGACCCAGACCAATGAGACACCCTTTCAAGGAACAAGGTAGATGATACCTGAAGCAGAATGACACCTGAGTTCGTCCCCTTGCTTCCATATGTGTGTTCATACATTGTACGTTGCATGCACTCAAACACTTATACATATATATGCATACAGAGGAAGGTGCCTGTTGCCAACTCAATCTTATATCAAAATGAACTCTGAATGTGACCTGACAGAAAAGCACACGTGAACCTCTCTGAAGTTGTCTTGCATAGGACCGTCTGCGGAGGATAAGTCCCAAACTTCTGACTTGGATGCTCAGAGCCCAATGCAAGAGTACAAACCCGAAACTTTTCATGCCATTTGACCATGCCTGCCTCTGCTTCCAAGAGTAGTTTCTTACACACAAGGGCCAATCTTGCCTGGCATCATCTTATTGTTCTCTTTCCTGGGTTCTCCAAACCTAGTGAGGAAGATATTCTGGGACATAAGCAGCCATCTTTTGCTCTCTCTCTTTGCAAGGTGGCAGTTCTTGCCTCTGTAGACACATGGCAGTAATGATGTCATGTGGATCATGGTGAGAAGCTGTTGGGATAGGCAGAGATGTGAAGATGAAATATTCTCTGTTGACTCCAGAGGGATGTGCAATATGGGGGTGGCTATGACATAGGAGCCTGAGTTAAAAGGTCAGGCCCCAACCGTTAAGAAATGCAAAGTGTTCCTCCTACCAGGGTTTGCAGTCAAAGTTTTAAGAAACAGCTGGGCTTAGTCATGAGGCATGAAAGAACAAGAGAATCTTGTGTTCAGGAATATTCAGCTAGCGCATGCAGAGCTGTGGAAAACATCGGGATGCTCTAGCATCTTGCCTAGTGTAGTTATGGCTATGCCGCAAGCCTTCCTGTCCAATTCATCTGATTCCATCTCCTAAAACATCTCCTATATCTCTCATTTCTGGATTCCCACACAAATTGCACAAGCTAATTTAATTTGGGGGTTGGAAGGCTATGCCCCCATGTTCCCTTTCAGCCCCAGCAAATATTTCATTGTTTGTAATGCCTCTTAATACGTGAAACAATATTTATGCTGCACTCTACAACATTTTATAACTTTCTTCTAATTGCCTTAGCAGGCTTTAAAACCAGAGCTTAACACTTCGATAATAAGCGTATTAATTTGTCTAACGTTTAAGTTCTTACAAAGGAAGAGACAAGCATTAATTTTGTTTAGTTAAAACAAGCTTTGCTTTTGAACAGCAGGTGGTAATTGAAACAAAACAAGGACTCATTAGAGGAGCGTCTGGTGGCTCATGATACAAACAGAGCATACTAGAAAACCCAAACACAAGAGCCCTGAAATAAAGTGGTCATCATCTAATTAACAGAACATGTTTTAATTACCGAGTAAACCATGCAGCGCCGTGTGTCAATTTAACTGATGTGCTAAGTGCCAGTTTACAATATCAGAAACAGACAAATAATTGGAATCTAATTACATGCAGGTCTATTGCACACCAGCGCCTCCAGCCCATCTTAATAAACAAGTTTTTACATCAAACCATGAATAGCAAATACAGCCATGCTGTTAATTGCTACATTGTGATATTGGGACTTTGCCAGCTCTGACTATTAAAATAAGCTCTTGTGTGGATTGCAGTTTCTCTGCTACGCTTTAATTAGAATCAAATGAGAGGCAGAGATCGGGCTGTATTACTGCAATTCAATATATGTAAATAAGATAACTGGCTAATCTTTTTATTTTATTTCTGAGCCTCCATGCAATAGGCGGTTTAGTTATGCTAATAGGTTATCACTTTGCAAATGAAGTAGATTTGTGCTGTGAGATGAATCAAGAAACATGTAATCTTTGCTTGAGAGTCTAAATATTCCTCATCCTTGCACGTGGGATCCGGAGAACTTTCTTGCCCAAGATATATGGTGCTATATTTTTAATGCCCGTATTGGCCTAGCTTTTCAGCGATAGCTTTGAATGTTGTATTTCACTTGTCGAAATAAACACATGATCCATAACACGCTATTTACAATGCTCGGACAGATATTTCAAGATAAACTCCTATAATGGAGAATCATTCATCTGAGCACTTGAAAGGTTGCAGAGGAGGTCTACATAAATACTGTATAATGCAAATTTTAAATTAAGACCAAGGCATAGATAACACTCATATTTCATACTGTGTATCAATGTGCTGCTTGTCAGAGAACTAATCAGGGATTCAGAAATATTTCAGAGTGCGAAAATGAAATCTACAGCGCGGCCGCTGATGGGCCATTTTTCTGTATTTTCCAACTAAGGAAGGAGATGGTATAGCTATTGTTGAAAAATTACCAAGTAATGATCTCCTGGGAAGATCGCCTTATGTTTCATTAGAATTGTAATTAGAAGTGGCCATGACCTTGGGGAACCTGCTTCAAGAACTGGCTCTCTTCTCTTTTGTTTAAGACAATCTTCCAAGTTGCTTCTGCTTCTGGCCACGGGCGACGTTCACTGAACTCCACAGAAGGGACATAATAAAGCGTGTAAATGCACTACACCGGTACAGTAAGCAGGAGCAAGCAGAGGTAGAGTGGAGTGCAGTGCTCTCAATTTTAGATGCAGTATGTCAGTGTGGATTCAAAGCTCCCAGAGATTTCTTCCTCAGGCAATGTTCTAGGTTGCACCAGACCTTAGAACTGTCTTCTGCTGAAGACAGTGCAGCTCTGTTGAGGACCTGAGAGCTCCCAGAACTTTAAAGGCCACACTGAGCCATTTTCAACTTCTGGCTTGAAAGAAGAAAGCCAAGCTACTCACTGGCTTGAGCCGAAGGCAGCCTGTAACAATACTCCACGAACTTGGCGCGGGTCCTTGCCTATTTAAATTTCCATCACACCATTGTTGGAGGCCCATGCCTTTCACATGGCTTGCCTGGTGGATGGGGTCCAACTCCCAGAAGGGGGCAAATGCGCCACGCAAAATATTGGAAGGTTTCACATGTTTCCAGCACCTCATCGGATACTTCAGTGCGGAGGTAAAAAACATTCTTGGTACTCTTGTTGCTGGCAAAGTCACAAAGGATTCTGGACTGGTACCTCATCCATCTTGGTTCAGAAATGAAATGGAGTCTCCTGGTCAGTTGTCAGAAGGATAAAAAAGCACCAACTCCAGATGCCCTGGTTTTCTCCTAGCCTTCCAGCCTCCCACACAAAAGCATGCCAAGTCCAGTAACAATATAGAATCAAAATATATAAAATGAAGAGGAGATGTGTATAAAAATGTACGGGGGCTGGAAAAGGAATGTACTAAGGTTAAATTTTACAGACATGATTCCATATGTTGAAAGCATCTTGTGGTTATGTCAAATACAGATGAAGCTATAAATTACCCCACAATCAGAAGTGTCAACTTTCAGGCTAATGCCATATATCTATTTTTTTTTCAGGATTCTTATTAAAATATGAAAACATGCTAAACATAGAAAAAGCTAACAACTGTACCAAAAGCAAGACAGAGTGTTACTAATGTCTGCCAACTGTATTAGTCATCAGGCAATCAATCTCACGTGAGCAACCTCTGCAACAGGCAACCAGGGGAGCCAAAGCCTACCTCTCCTGCTTGTCTTATTTGTGGTTAGTCTTGCAAGGTTTCCACATTATTCTGTTTGCTCACTGTTAACCCTGAGAGGGCACGGTTAGCAAGAGGAAAACGTTTATTCAATTATAATGTCTTTATTTCTACTTAAAACACACACAAAACTGTCAGCAATAGACAAATGAGTGCTGTGGGCTGAAGCATGGGCTCACTTTATTCTATATTTGAATTCTAATAAATTATATCCATGCTATTACAAAAATTATAACTGACATGCTGTCAGAATGGTACATATAGAAATCTAGATGTGCACCTAGTACCTTGAAGGCTGCCACATTTGGTCCAATTGTAAACATCACCCTCATTTGGCAAACAGTGCTGTTATGTCTGTGGTCAAAAGTAATTTTTCCCCCCTGGTTACAAGCTCATGATTCTAAATGTACCTAAACACTAAGGAAAAAAGGTAGTCTCCTTTATAAAAGATCTAGTGATCTATGCTGAGGTTCAATGCAGCATATGGAAGTAGTTTCTTACTCAAGTATCGTGGAGCAAGTACTAATATGGCCCCATTAGATGAAGTCCAGGTTGATAAACACTCTGCAGTTCACAGGACAAGAACATGATGACAGGACTTGTGAAACTCTGAGGGCATTCTTTCTCAATATCTGGTACAATGCATTCTGCTTTTGTCAATTTGGGCTGGAACACAAACTGGCTTTTCACCAGCAGTTAGCATAACTATCAAAAAGGTTCTCCTGATTGGTTCACATTTAGTGAGTGTTGTGAACCGAATGCCTGTGTCTCCATCCCCAAATTCATATACTGAAATCATAGCTGTGAAGCCACTAACATTAGGAAGTGAAGCCTTTGAGAACCAACCAGCTTAAGAGAATGGAGTCCTCATGCATGAGGTTAGAGGACCCTAGTAAGATCAGTTTCACTTTCTGTCATGGGAGGGCCACGAGAAGAATAGAGTGATATGTGAGTCAAGGTCCCTCACCAGATATGGCCCCATTAGATGAAGTCCGGGTTGATAAACACTATGCAGTTCACAGATACCAAGTCTCCTGGTGACTTGGACTTCTCAGCTGACAGCATGTGAGAAGGAAGGCTTACTTTATAGGACACCAGTTTGTGACATGGCCAAACTAAACTGTTAGGAGAAGTGGATGTCGCATTCCCTTATTTCTGTCCCTGCCATCATAAGAGTGTGTAACTAGGTGCCCTATATAGTGCTGGTGAACAGGGGTGTGACTGCACAGAAGACATCATCAAAGTGGGAAGGAAAGAGGTCAGGCAACAAAACGTATGTGTGGTAGTGGGCTGGAAAGATGGCTCAGAGGTCAAGAACACATGCTACTCTTGCAGAGGACCTGGGTTTGATATCCAGCACCCACATGGTGATTTACAACCATTTAAAACTCCTAGGGCATCCACCCTCCTCTAACCTTCTGGGGCACAAGGCACAAGTACAGACCACATACATACATGAAGGCAAATACTCATGCACATCAATTTGTTTTTAATCTAAATAATAATAATAAAATGTTAAAAATTATCAATATGAGCCAAAGTAACCTCTAGGACTGTACCATATGCCAGGAGCAGGAGTCAGAGATTTAAATACAAAAGGAAAGATTGCATAAGAAGGTATATTTAAAGTAAGTACTCATCTAAACTTCCAAGTAGAGATGGAAAGCACAGTGCCCAAGGAGGATGCCTTATATACAAGTCACAGAAGTTAGAAACTAGACATTTATGGATGATTGAACTCTTGGAACTTAAGGCTGCAGCAAAAACAGACATCCTCCAAACAGACAGGGAGAGAGGACAGTGATAGGAGCTGGAAGTTGATAGTGAGAATATAGCTGAGGATTTAGCTCACTGGCAAAGTGCTTGCCTAGCAATGACAAGGCCCTGGGTTCAATTTCCAGCATGGGGGGCAGGGTAAATCATAAGATATCAAGACCAACCAAACAACGAACCAAACAAAAACAACCACAACAAACACACAATAGTGGAAACGTCTGGTGTCAAGCAGCTAGAGGATTACCACTCTTTAATTTTTTCACCCTTAACTGCTCAAGACTCTAAATACTAAGAACTGTTCCAGCCCGAGTGTAGGCTTGTGCCTCTTTCTAGGCTCTTGGAGTTTGCTGGTCCCTCCTGAGACTAGCACAGGGACGGCACCATCACCAGGACTATTTGTGAAGAAGTTATTCTCAAATGGAAAACCTGAGGGGCCTAAGGAGGCGGCTCAGCAGTTAAAAGCCCATATTACTCTTGCAGAGGAGCAGAGTTTTATTCCCAGAATGTGTGTTGAGGGGTTCATAACCAGCCACCCTGTCACTCCAGCTCTGATCTCCCTGTTGAAAATATTTAGGAAATAATCTTCTGGAGGCTGATGGGATAGCCCGTTTGGTATAGTCACAGAAACCTGACCCCAAGAAGACCCATTTAAAAAAAATAGTCAGGTGTTATGGCACATGCTGGAAGGGGAATCAGTCAGATCCATGGAGCTAGCAAACTTCATCCACACAGCAAGTTCCAGGCCACAGAAGAGGCCCTATCTAATAAAACAAGACGAACATCACCGTGGGAACAATACCAAAGTTACCCTCTGACCTCTACACACATGTGTACAAATCTCTTGAATACTGTTTGGGGTCTGTCTAGTTAGACAGTGAATTAACAGTGGTCACTGCATCAACCTCTGAGCCACACCCTTGGCCTCTTATACAGTTTTGGATTTTGTATGCTGGTGATGGAAAGATCCAGGGTCTAGCAAATGTGAGGTGTGTGTTCTACTACTAAACTATAATAGGATTTTAAATCGATAAACTCATAAGCAAAAGAAAGTATAAAATATGAAGATTATAACATTTGAGGCCAGACAGTCAGCTACATGAAATTTATTACTCCTTGTAACTACTGTTTGATGTACATGAAAACAAAACAAATTCAAAATATATGTATGTGTGTATTAAAAAAGAATTGTGCAGAATACAATACGGGATCTTTTCTTCTAACCTAGAGCAGAAGAAAAAAGTATAAGAAAGTAGAATTATTACCATGGCATATACAGCAGTTCTGGCCACTTGGGATGCTGAGGCAGGCAGAGCAATAAGTCATGGCTACCTGTGAAAATTAGTGAGACCCTATCCAAGCATGTAGTTCAGTAGTTGACTGCTTGAATAGCATGAGCAATGCCATCAATTCAATCCTAAACACTGGGGGAAGACAAGGAAAGAAAGAAAGAAAGAAAGAAAGAAAGAAAGAAAGAAAGAAAGAAAGAAAGAAAGAAAGAAAGGAAGAAAGGAAAGAGAGAGTGAGGGAGAGAGGAAGGGAGGGAAGCATGGTGGGAGGGAGGAAGGGAAGGAGGGGGAAGGGAGGGAGAGAAGAAAGGGGAAAGAGAAAAGGAAAGAAAAGGAATGGAGGGAGGGAAATAGAAAGAGGGAGGGAGAGGGAAGGAGGGAAGGAAAGAAGAAAGGAAGGAAGGAAGAAAAGGATGGAAGGAGGAAAGAAAAGGAAAGAAGGAAGAAAGGGAAGAAAAGAAGGAAGGAAGGAAGGAAGGAAGGAAGGAAGGAAGGAAGGAAGGAAGGAAGGAAGGAAGGAAGGATGGATTTCTACAACCAAATCTATGAAATCACCAAAACCCAAATAAAGCTTGTATTTGAGTAATTGGTATTGTTCTAAAATCTGTATCTAATTTTGATAAATGTTCTTTGATTACATTAAGTGTTCACACAGCAAAGGTTAGTGATAAGTGCACAGGCACACTGCCCTATCCTTGTAACTCCTGCACAAGTATCACAGCCCTTATAAACTTAAAGAATATGGGGCTTGAGAAAGAGCTAATCAGTAAGAGCACATGTTGCTCCTGCAGCAGACCTGGGTTCCATTCCCGCACCCACACCATGGCTCACAACCGTTTGTAACTTCACCTCTGGGGAATCTGATGTCCGTTTTGGGTCTCCAAAGACACCAAGCACACACATGTTGCACATACATACATGCAGGTGAAACATATACATAAAATAAAATAAGTAAATCTAAAAAAAAAAAAAAACCATTGTGAGTAGAATGGTTTTCTTTGATTGATGGAAAGATGCCTCGGTCTCTAAAGTACTTGTTTGCAAATGTGAGGACACCAGTTCCATCCCACAAACTCATGTCAAAAAGCCAGGCATGATGGCATATACTTGTAATCCCAGTCCTGGTCTGGTGGAGATGGCTGGGTTCCTGGGGATGACTGGCCAGCTGATCTAGCTTAATTGGTAAGCTCCAGGACCATATCTCAAACCAACAAATAAACAAACAAACCAACCAAGATGGATGACATCTGTGGAGTAAGAGCTGAGATGTAACTCTTACCTCACATATATGCAGGCAAACCTCCACACATACGTGTACACTCAGACTCAAGAGTGTGTCAGCACCGTTCCTTCCCTGGAAAATGCAGTGCCCACAGTAAGACCGGCAAGCAGTGTATGACTGGTTTTCGCCTTCTGTTGGTCTTGAGATATGTATGCTTATGTTTCTTAAAACATTTGGTTTGTTTGTTTCATCCTTCTTTGTGAATCTCTCTAGGTACCAAAAACAAAATGGAGGGGGCAGAAAGAAAGCCTAAGAAAAACCCCCAGCCTAATTTTGATCTGTCTTGTTGTACGATGAAATTATTCTCCAAAATGTCTGGAACCGGATCATCCCCAGCCATGTTAGCATCGGCATCCCAAGACAGTGCTGATGATGGGTGTGAACCAGCCATGTTAGCATCAGTTTCGCAGACAGTGCTGATGATGGGTGTGCACCAGCCATGTTAGCATCGGTATCCCAGACAGTGCTGATGATGGGGATGCACCAGCCATGTTAGCATCAGTATCGCAGACAGTGCTGATGACGGGTGTGCACCAGCCATGCTAGCATCGGTATCGCAGACAGTGCTGATGACGGGTGTGCACCAGCCATGTTAGCATCGGTCTCGCAGACAGTGCTGATGATGGGGATGCACCAGCCATGTTAGCATCGGTATCGCAGACAGTGCTGATGACGGGTGTGCACCAGCCTGCTGCTTAAACTAGGTAGCTATTTATTCTTCTCTGCAGTTCCACTTTTCCTCTAGACAAAACTAACGCTTTCAGACATCTTGAGAATGCTATAGTTCATCTTTAACAGATAGAATTTTGTTCTTATTTTGTTAAATGTTACATTTACATAATTGTGTATGTCATTGGTGTTTGTGAAGATACACCAAAAAGTAGAAGTTTTCCTATCTAGAGCATAAGAATTAGTCTACTCCATCCCCCCTCCCACCCCCTCCCCCTCCCCCCTCCCCTAGGCTTATCCTGTCCAAATCAGGAACCAAGTAGATTTTTAGATAATGAGGGCAAATTTTCTTATTCGGCTCTAAGATTAGTCTTATTCTTTGCATAGAAGTTACACTGGTGTCAGGGATTTAAAAAAAAAAATCACAGAATACATTGAGTTAGAAATTCCTGACACTAGGCCAAGTGACATTGCTGGTAGTTGTACTCATTTTCTTTTTTTTTTAAATTAAGTGCTTAAATTTTTATGCCTTGGTTAGTTTACTCAATTCTAGTAATAAAACCACTGAGTGGTTAATAAAAGAGCACAAGGTGACTGAATGGTTAAGCATAGAACTCACCGTTGCCGAAAAAGTCTTATCTCTAGACTCAAATACATTTATATGAGAACTGCATTCTTTATAACAGACCAGAATCTTATTTTGCTGTGGCCAAATGTAATGGGCATCTGTTGTCTTCGCCTGCCCAGCACATATTCCTCCCTCGACTATTAGCGGACCCGGGGCTGGGATGGAGAGAGAACTAGTTCCAACTCTCATCTGTTTGTGCATCTGGGGAGCATCTTCATCCTTTCCGACAAACCCCCATTGCCTCCCTTGAAGGGCAGACCTGTGACTCAGACCCAAGCAGACATTACAGCCTTTCCTTTTGGCCACTGAGATTGGCTCAAAATGAATGTGTGTTTCCAGCCAGACCAAAGAGATTCAATTCAAAGAATTCTACTGGAGTGACTGGAAGAGAGAGTTCCTGTTCCCAGAAATGAATCTAAGAGGGTGTCAGCCTGGACCTACCAGGGCAGCCTTGTGACAAACCCCACACAGTAGGAGAAAGAAAGAGACCAACTCCTGCAACAAACTAGAGCCAGGATCCTGCCATCCTGAAGATGGCAGCTTTTCAAGCATTCAGGAAATAATTAGGTCCCCCACACACACTGCTTTGAATCTGATTTACGCATTTATGTCTCTCGCCACTAACATAATTTCCCCTAATTCATAAAAATTCCAACGCATGGTCTTCTTCCTTAATCAATCTAACTCTGGTGAAATTTCTATTTCCATTCATTGCATAAATATGTGCTGAATACATACAACTCAAGGTGATAGGATGGGGAAGAGGTTTACAAGAAGAAATATATTAGGCATTGTCTGGGCCCCAAAATAAAAATGTGTCAAATAATTTGTAGAAATCAAGTAAGAATTTGCTCTTTCTGTTTTATTTTCTATAGGTGGGTGCAGTATGATTTTATCTCGTGGCAATGTCTTAGGCCACAACTTTAGCACAGTATTTAGGAGCCTTGATTTGGTATCAGAAACCTTGGTTTAAAGCCTGTCTCTTACTATGTGACTGGTAATTTTTTTTTATTAGATATTTTCTTTATTTACATTTCAAATGTTATCCCCTTTTCTGGTTTCCCCTCCGAAAACCCCCTATCCCATCCCCTTTTACCCTGATCACCCACCCACCCACTCCTACTTCCCTGTCCTAGCATTCCCCTACATTGATGGGGCATCCAGCCTTCTGAGGACCAAGGGCCTCTCCTCCCATTGATGTCTAACAAGGCCATCCTCTGCTACATATGTAGCTGGAGCCATGGGTGACTGGTAAATTATTTGGACTCTCTCAGTGTTGATTTCCTGTCTGCAAAGATCACATAAACACACCTATTTCAATCCATCTTTAAAGGATGGAGACAGTGCGTATAAAGTATACAGTACCATGTCTGGTACTATGCAGTAGATGGTAGTTTTCAAGCATATTCACTTAAACATGCCATGACATAGAGCTCTATCACAGTTTCACTGTTTGCCTTAGTGTTCAGGAAGAAACACAGTTTTAGTTTCTACTTACATCCAAGCTTCATGTCTGCATCTCAGACTCCATCAGGGAGACAACCAAGAACTGATTAAAGCCGCTAGGCTTTCTCATGGGCACCTGAACTCCATCACGTCCAAAATGAAATTTAGTATTTTTACCTTTCTCCTAAACTCTTCCTGTGTCTCTTCCTGTGGTGTCAACATCAGTAAATGACACCACTGTGCCTGCAAGTCTCAGCTCGCTCCCACACTTCCTCCCCTCCCTGAATCAGATCAGTGGCCAAATTAACTCAGAAACCTTCCCATTGGTTTTCCTGTCTCTATCCTTTTCCCAGTGGCCATATAATAGCCAAAGTGATTTTCTTAATGAACACACGTCCTATAAATCAATAATGGTTTCTCACTGGTCCTGGAATAAAGACCATGAATTTCCCTCATTCTCCTGTTTCTGATGTCTTCATTACTCCAGGCTCAGTTCTCAGCCTTCCTCACACACAGCCCCCCTCACCATCTATTCGGCTCTGTTTTCCTTTATGAACTTTGCGAGTGTGGTTTGTTTGTACAGTACAGTACCCACTTCTTCCTGTGTCTCCTTGCTACCATTTAATCACGTTTCTTATGCCCCAAACTACCTGCTACTCCCCACCCCCACCCCCAGTGCTGGAGTCCGCAGGATGACAAGAGCATCATGTGACTTCCTATGACATAACCTGCTACACTTATTTTTTTTTAACATCTTGTGGATATAAATGTATAAATGTGGCACACAAGTACAATTATCAGATTCATTGTCTAGAACCTGATTTGGCAAATCCCCATGTGATGCCTGCATAGATATTCATGAGGTTGTTTGTAAATCTCATAGGGGGAAAATTCATGTCTCCTCTAACTCACCTCAAACTTGCAACACTTCTTACTAATCCAAAGGGAAGCGACAGAACAGAAACACATAAATGGAGCTGTGCCTTTGTCAGCAGTAGATATCAGCTCCTATCTATCACTCGACAGCTATGGCTGGGTCTCTTGAAATAATCTCGGTGATCATTATCACTTCTATGTTCTGGTATGTTCTGCAAGTGCTGCGCACTTTCTCTGTATGCACTCCCACAGAAGCATGCATCCATTACACCAGATTTTCCAATTATTCAAATAATGGCTGTCTTACTGTTGCTTTTCTCTGTAACTATGGATTCAATAGAATAGTGTTCTGAGACTTCACTGTACCTCAGAAATGCTCCCAGTCAGGAGACACACAGATCCCGTTGCTTGGTTAGAAGCTCCATGAGGAAAAGCCACAGTTGACTGGCTCACTCATGTGTCTTCAGAAAAACCTGGCACCTTGCAAATCCCAGTGCATACATGCTGAACAGATAAGACCTGGACATATATTAATGTGACACCATTCACATTGATATACCTATGGCAGAATGATGCCCTTATTGGAAACGATAGATAATGGGTCACTCCTGGGCCAACTCCAGGAAAGTGATAGTAAATCCTATTTAGTTATGTAGGGTGAGATTTGCTTAGCAGATGGCATTAAAATTTTTAAAGATATCATGGGAGCCAGCAGACTATACAAGAGGCATCTGGCAACATTGACCTTGGCTGATGAGAAGACAGGTGAGGGTGTTGTCTCTGAACAAGTGTGATCTATTTTATAAATTTCTATTCATCATTTGACTTGGGGCTGGTTTTAGGTCCTTTCATGCATGGTGGCAACTTGTGTACCAGGGAAGCTGTGGAACAGTAGTGGGGCCATTGAGTGAGCTAGCAGCTGGGCTTTTTCCGTTACCCACAGCAGAAATACTTGCTGACCAGGTCACCTCCAACTACTTTTCCAACAGACACCATTTGACTTTGGATTGAGAACTTGAGACGACCATTGCTGTGTGTTTCCAGTGGTTATTTAGACATCCAAGAGGCCACTGGGAGCTAGTTCCTAAAGTAAAATTGAATTCATGCATTCATCCATCCAACACATTTTTAAAGAGCTCCCTATGTGTCCTGAGTTTACTGAGTTTCTATGTTAATGACTTTGCTCCTCACTGTAACAAAGTATCTGACAGAAGGAACTTAAGGAGGAGATCTTTGCTTTGACTCAGTTGCAACAGGGCTGCAGTTCATTGTGGTAGGGAGGGCAGGTGACTAGAGCAGGTCATGAGAAGAGGTTAGTGGGAGCTTGTGGCTTGGCTTATTCACACCTCTATGAGTCAGGAAGCAATAAGATGAGAGGAGATGAGAGGAGAAGTAGGTATCTTCTGTAGTACCCATCCCCAGGGAACCACTTCAGCTACTGGGCCACAGTTCCATCATTCCCTCAATCTTCCCCATCAGCTGGGCAAAGAATCAAAAGTACATGCGGCTATGAGTAGCATTTCTCATTCAAACTCTGATCGTGTATGGATTTGTTGAGAAAACTTAAGACCCAACTTTACATCAGGTGTCACCTTCAAGTTCTAAGCCTAAAGAACTAGCAACAGATCTAAGAATGCTGTGTGTCCATCCCTTAGAAGACACCAAAATGAAACTTTCACTCCAGAGAGCTCACGTTCTTAGAGGACGAGTCTGCAGATTGCCTGTGTCAGCATCAAATGATCCCCACCACGGCCTACCTGACTCTATGGAAGCAGGATTTCAGATATTTCTGAACATACTTGTTCTTAGAACCATTATTCCAGGTGATAGTAAAGAGAGTCAGAAAGAGAATAAGAGCCTAGTGTGTTTTAGCCTGCGTGAGCTACCATCTCACAGACTCGGCAGCCGGCTGTGCAAAATCACCGAGTAGAGTCGTGTGTGTGTTCCTGATTCATTACTCCTAGTCACGCAGGGGACTGGCCCTCTGCTTTCACTCTTGATGTCCAATGAGTCCAGAGAGCTTGTCTTCTTCAATAGGGAGGAGTAAGAAGTGACTGACACATGTGTAGTATGTGGTTTCCAAGTCTGTGGTTTGTCTCCAGAGGAAAGAGTTCTGTGATCAATTAGAAATGGCAATCATGGATTCATGATAGGACAGCAAAGCCTTCCATGGGAGAGAGGCTCCAAGGTCTCAAGGCACTCTTGTTCTGAAAGATCTTATTCGTATTACCTTGCTTTATCACCCATCAGCTTAAGGAAAGGAAAAAATACATCCAAGTAAATGCTCACCCACCTGTGCCTACCCCAAAGGGGACATGCGGCTAGGCAGGAAGCGAGTGCTTTGCTCACACTCTGTAAAGAGCTATGTACTTTCCTATCTCTCTTCTGCAGTGCAATTATTAGAAGGCTGAGCCCAAGAGGGCAAAATAAAAATAAAATTTGTTTGGAAATAAAACAAGAAAGATGTACAGCCTCTGTGGCCTGCCCTCCCATTTAAGAAGTTGGGGGTCAATGGGAAGTGATGGCGCCCTCCGTATTCTCAATAAAATGCCACTTAAGAGTTCTGCTGTGCCCCACATCCAGCCTGCATTTCATTGCAGATAACTTCCTAAATCAGGAAAATTGGTGTACTGGGCAAGCCGTTGCGGGAGGAGGCTGAATCGTCTCTCCCACGGCACACTTGGAAAGTATGCGGCTCATTTCTCATTTGGTTGGCCTTGGTTGAATGTTTGTCTCCAGGCTATTTGGAGAGTGGAAGGTTGCAATGCCCTTTGCCTGACTTGATGAATATTTTTAAGTTTTTATTACAAAAAAAGACGCACCCACCTCGTCTCGCTCATGCAACCACTGAGTATCATGATCACAATATCCGTGGACATACAGCCTAATTTGGAAGGAAGAACGGGTGCTCTGCAGAGATGGATCTGTCAGTAAAACGCTTGCTGAGCAAGGAGGAAAACCTGAGTTCAATCCCCGGAACTTGCGTTAAAAAAAAAAAAAAAAAAAAAAAGTCCAGTGTTTTGCAAATTTAGAATCCAGCTAGATCCCTGGCTCTCACTAGTTTTCTTCCAGTCCCAGCGTAGTTTACTCTGTGAATTTTAGGCCAATGTGAGACCTTGCCTCAAAAAGCGAAGTAATCAGTCCTTGGTAGATGGCATGGAAAGTTGACCAATAGCCCACATACACATGAGTGAGTATATGGACATGCACCTGCATGCATATGAGCATGTACACATACACATACACAAAATATATAAAAGTATAATGGAAGATAAAATAAATTTAAAAGCCCCCCCCCAAAAGTCACCCTGCTTAATTGCTCCTCACTACCCTACTACTTACAGTTTAGGCACCATGAAAGCTTTTAATTATTTAAGAAATATAATATTCGTCACTCCTTATTAGGCACACAGTGGACACCTACCTTCTCATTGAGAATGCTGCAGATGGGCTACTTGTGAATTAACTCTTCCTTATTCCGATTTATATTCTTCCCACATGACTAAAATAGAAAAGGCTCTGGGTGTGGCATAAGCCATGTAGGAAGTTCATAAGTGGCAGATTTTTTTCCTGGAAAGGAGAATTTGAAGGCAGAGATGGATAAGCACATATAATACATGGTATGAGAGAGAGTGAACATGGGTCAGAAGTCACTGTTAAATGTCTGCCTTAATTGCTTTCCACGATTTTAGCTAAACTGCCTCAGATCTTTCCATCTCTAAGGCCCCAATGCTGGAGATAGAGGGGAGCACAGCCTCATTCCTCTTTTGTGTGGGTGCCAGAAAGCCCAACACAGGATCTTACCTTGCACAAGCACTTAACTGATAAAAAACCTTTCCCCAGTCCCGGAGATATTCTTGTTAACATACAGATGCCAGATTCCCATCTCAGACCTTCTGAATCTGAATATCTGAAGATGGAGTCCAGGTGGGTATGCAGTAAATGGCTTTGTTTCTGTCTACACACATTTACAGGGACAGTAAGTCTGGCGTGAGCTCTGGTTAAGTCAGGCTGTAAGAGCAGATCTAAATTTCTCACATCCTTTCCACCATGTGAAATTACTTCAGGGTCTCCTGGGTCTTCAGCCTCAGGTTAAGCATGACAAGGAGCATCGGGTGGAAGAAACCGTTCCTTCCCTTCAGAAATGCATACGGAAAGTCAAGATCGTTGCTCTGCAGATGATGTGGAAGTGAAGTCACCCAGTGTGTTTCAGAGCAGTGCAGAAGCAGCAGGGAGCTCGCTCAACTGAAGCTGCAAACTGTGTGATGTAAGGACTGCCAAGAGGTACTCCAGGTTTGTTCTTGCTGCTCGCCAGTGCTGGCAGGAGCCCCGATCTCTCTAGCTGCTGCACCTTTCTCAGCGACGCAGCTTTGCCTTAACGCTGGCCACCTGTTCTTCCTTTACCTGCTCTCCGTGGCTTCCTTTTTTCTCTGGAAGAAAGAAGCAGCAAAGAAATAAAAGAAGTTATCAACTGAGATTTTTGTTGTTGTTTTTTAGTTTGATCTTGTAAGACTGGGAAAATAAGCTAGCTCCCCTCGAAACCTTGTGGTGGACTTCCACCAACTGTTTCATCAGCCAGAACCATGCACACATAGTCCAGGCCAGGAGGGAATACACACAGCTGGCCATTTATTACGTAGACACAGAATCATCCCAAATAAAATCAGGGTTATTAGCAAAGGAGAAAGAGAAAATGAAAAGTAAGTTGGAAGCTACAGCATTGGAAAGTCTGCCATGATGAAAAGGGACCTGAGTCCTATCTGAACTAAGAGGAAAATGGGGCTGGAGAGATGGCTCAGTGGTTAAGACTGTTTGCTGCTCTTGTGAAGGACTGGGAACCTGCACCAACATGCACATACATACATACATACATACATACATACATGTTACATACAAACAAACATAATACATACATATGAATATACTACATATATACATAGTACATACAAACATAATACATATAAATACATGCATAGTACATACAAACATAATATGTATATATACATTCAAAGATAATATATACATATATAATATGTGCATACATAATACATGCAAATATAATGCATATATCATATATACACACATAATGCATACAAACACATACATAAAAATATATACATACAAACATAATAAATATATACATACATAGAAACATAAAACATACATATACAAACACACACAAGGAATAGTTTTTAGTTAAAAAAAAAAAAGAGTAAGAGAAAGGTGAGACAGAAGAGTTGTCTTAATTGACAAAATGATTGCCATTCAAATATAAAGACCTGGGTTCAATTCTCCAGAACCCACATAAAAAAATCCATGCCCAGCAGCAAGCACCTTCAGTCTCAACCCTTCAGAGACAGAAAAGGACAATGTCTGGGGCTTGCTGGCCTGCTAGCCCAACCAGTGAACTTCAGATCTAGTGAGAGACCCTGTCTCAAAAATAGAGAGTGACTGAGAAAAACCCACAGCTACACCCTTTGACCTCGACAGGTATGCATGTACACATGTGAACATGCAAACACATACATATGTTGTTTTAAAAAAATAGAAAAAGAAGAGTCCTTTCCACTTGGAAGAGTGCTTGCCCTGCCTCTCTGACTTCTGAGCTCCCAAGCTCGGGCTGTTGGCATCGGCCACTTGCCACTTTCTTACCATTCATTGACTTCCTGGCTCACAAAGTGTACTCGGAGCATCTTGGGAAGCACTCCAAACACAGCTTAACACATAAACATAGCAATGACTATGTCACCAGCACGTGGCCTGCCCATATTATGGATTATCTTTTACTGTGGTGCATGTCAGTATTAACCATAGTTTCTGAATACAATTGTCTCATAGAAACCATATTATTGTCTGTGGATGTTAATATTAAAAAAATAATAATAAGCCAGGAGTTACTACATAGTGAGGCCCCGTTACACTCCACCATCACTAACACCACCAATTTTTTTGTTTGGTTTCTTTTAAAGCTGGGCAGAGTAGCACATGCCTCTAATCCCAGCGCTTGAGAGGCAGAGAGAGGCAGATTTCTGTAAATCTAGGCTAGCCTGGTCTACATAGCAAATTTCAAGCAAGCCCGTGCTAGCTATTGTTTATGTATGTATGTATGTATGTATGTATGTATATACATATGTATGTATGTGCATATATATATACACACACACACACATATCTACATACATACACACAATAACAGTTAATGGTGTTTTGTGTGCATTTTATGCCTCATCTGCTCTGGTTTTAGAGAAGGGCGACATTTATAAAAGGAGTAAATAGAATGCTCTAAGATGATCTTTTGGCTCTGATTTTGTCCACGTCCAGTCTTTCAGTTTGTGTATATCATTACTTCAAGCACAGTGTTTTCATAAACGTAATCTAATTGTAAGTGTATTTCAGAACTCCCCTGTTCCTTTAACTCCAGTCCCTGAGTTTAATTACTTCTTAAGGATCAGTTAATTTGAGATTTATTTCTTTTGCCTTGTCAACAAGTTGGCCCTCCGTTCCTCGGGAGATTAATTTTAAATTCAGGAGAAAGTTTTGGGTTTGACCACCAGGCAAGGTTGTCATTCAGAAGGAACTGGCCTGGAATCACTCAAAATTCCAACTCCCCCTCCCCCTAAAAGCCGGTAAGGAAAGAAGATGTCGAGGATCTGAAACGCACTTGCTGAACACCCACCCCTACCTCTGCCCCAGCTGCTTGCTGGAATCATAAGAAATTAGGTTGTGCTATTGGTATTCAACATGAGCTATTATATTTTCCTAATAATAACTTCAATAATAATATAACCTTTGTTCAACATGGGCACCTGGCTAGTAAAATGAGACCCCAGCTGTCAATGAAATACCTACCTCAATATCAGAGCTAAAAGTTAATAAATTCATAATATGAGTAAAGAAAATAATAATAATACCTTGCTTCTCTCCTAGGAATTCAAAGTAGCGTGTGGGTACCGTTTCATTAATCTCTATATAAATCTTAGGTGCATGGTAGGAAAAAAAATGTTAAACCTGAAAAGAACCTGACTATGGAATTACAGTGTGTTTCAACTGGAAAACACACCTACTTTGCTCCACCTGCACGGTGCCCATGTGGCCCAACCTGCCGTGAGCTTGCTCGAAGGCCCCTGTATCTTATATATGGTAATTATTCTGTCGTCCAGTGCTCGCTCTAACGTTTGCACAGTCGATCCCTGATAAAGCTATCAGAACTTTAAATGAGATGGCATCATGCCTCTTCCCTATACCATTGCTCTAAATCTTCACCGTTCTTCCTACTTCATCACAACTGTCTTTTCCACCAAGAGCTCTAGTGTCCATCTACCTACCTCAGGCCCTTTCAGCTTGATGGCCCGTGTGCACAATCAGGCATTAGCTTTTTCCACTGCCTTTCCTCAGACCTTGCTCTCAGTCTTGTCATTAAAACTCCTTTATGCTTCCTACCTAGAGAGCCCGGTCCCCCTGAGTTCACCCCACGTGCAAGTTCTCCTTTCAGGGTTCTGGTACTCCATGCTTAGCTTGCTTTCTTGCCCATGTTTGTTATTTGACTCCACTCGCTCTCACTGCACTCACAGCTGGAAGGTAAGCTCCCGAGCGCAAGCGAAGGCATCCCACTGGTGTTTCTCCACAGCTTCTCTCATGCCTGGAACACAGCTAGCGTTCTTTATTATTTCAATGAACGGCTGAATGACTATTGACATAGCTGTTGTGTATCTCCTACAGAACACCTCTTGTTCTCATATTTTCCATAAGTCACATCTAAATTCAAGAGGTGTATGTGCGTTTGTGCACAAGCATGGACACACACTGGCTCAACTCGTATTTTCTGCCCAAGCTACCTGTGGTACTTCATGGCGACCTCATACTTGCTAAAGCCAACTTCGCCCTCTCTGCAAGTAATACCCAATATCCAATCTCTTCCTATGGAGAAGCTCACTGCCTGCATTCAAGTCTCTTGTTTCCTCCTGGCAAAGCCTTTGTTCATGTTGAGTTGTCCTTTGATAGAAAGATGCTTTCTTTTCATCTAGGGCTCAAATTGTTATAGATTGGATAAGACAAAGAGTATGAGTTGCTACAAGGATGCAGGGATAGTGTCTGAAAACAAGCAAGTGGAAATAAAATTGCGTCTGCAAAGGTCTCTCTTATTAATGCTACGGATCCTGTTACATTAGTGACTTTCATCTACGGTCCCTTTCAGCCGTTTGCAAGTTTATCAAATTCCTGTTGATAGATCATAAATCTAATTGTCTTTCTACAGACCTTTTTCTAAGCAAATTTCTTCCAGGTATTTGAGTATAAACCAAGCCCTGACTTTAATTCACTGCCAGGAATTAGCCTCTTTAATAGACTTAGAGAAACATGGCCACCGTGGTCTCAGTGCACACAGATACTTAGCTGCTAATCAGATCTCCCCCGCTTACCTTGCGTTGGTGAAACAATCCTTTGGGGACTGAAGAATCAGACGTGTGTGTGTGCGTGTGTATGTGTGTGTGTGTGTGTGTGTGAGAGAGAGAGAGAGAGAGAGAGAGAGACAGACAGACAGACAGACAGACAGAGAGACAGAGAGAGAGAGACAGAGAAAGAGAGACAGAGACAGAGAGAGAGAGAGACAGAGAGAGAGAGAGAGAGAGAGAGAGAGAGAGAGAGAGAGAGAGAGAGAGAGAACTTCAATGGGAGGGATCCATTTTTTATTACATCTCCTTATTGGCCATTTACAATTATATTCCTGGTAAGAGCTGCCTGTGACATTTAATATATTGTAATGGGCAGTGGATGGACCAGGACCACAGACCACCCCCTGCCCCAAACCATATCAACCCTTTTCCAGCTTATCATAACCTGCTACTTCATGCCCCCTTTTTTTTGAATGAGAAAATAGACTCGGACATTCTCTGTTATATAAGTCAAGGCCTCTCATTTGTCAAGGTATTAGTGGTCCAGTGTCAGCATAAATACATCTGTCCATAAATCTTGACAGATGTAATGATTTTGTTGCATTTGATTCTTAACATGATTATCTTTAAAGGCGGGTGTTTCCAGTGCTTTCTAAATTGACTTCTGTCAAGTGCCGGCAAAGCCCCTGCTGACTTATCTACTCTTATGAAGTTAATACCATCATGGCCCCTGCTGTCACCTGCTGGAAGGCCACCTAGGCTGTGACAGAAATTACTTCCTTGGTGTGCACATTATCCTTTGCTGTGGAAATGTCTTTCTTCTCCAACATCAGTTGTGGTTTTTGAAGCAGGCCACTGATGTCTTTTGAGATTCTGGGTCTTGTTTTGTTACTTGGTGTTTGGTTTTTTTTTTTTTTTTTTTAAATCAGGGAAACGGATTGGGCACATTGACCAGATGAAGTATTTCCTAGCACTCAGCTAGGAGACTCATAAAACAGACAACCACCACCCAAAGGAAAAAAAAAATCACAGCAGATCGCCACTGTCAGACTCCAAGTGGCTCTAGAGACTTGCACAGTAGACTCTGCAGACCCAGAAGAAAGGTGATATCATCAGGTGGTTAGACAAAGGAGTCTTCTTGAGTGACAGTCAGCATTTATTGAGTGTTTATTAGGTGCCAAGACCTGTGCAGGAAGCTTCGAATTTGGTATCTTATTTAGTTTGCCTAGTAACCTCCGAGGTACTATTACACCCACTGCCCAGGAGCTGCCCAAAAGCTGTGGGAAGGTCGGCAGCTGTTACGATGTGGGGGAGATATCTGACCCTCAGCTGTCTGCCTCCATGGCAGTCTCACCAGCCACCCAGAATGCTGCAGCCTTGCTCTGTCCTGTAGGCTTCTCATGTCATGCCTACCACTTCAGGTACATGATGCTTTAATTGACACTGCCCTGAAACGTGCTGGAAGAAGCTGTTAAATCATGATGCATACCAACAAGTGTGTGAAACACATCCAAACCCTGGCCTATACTCACTGTACTATGAATCTACTTTCTTCCTTGGAGAATCATGCTTTAGGAAGCTTTTGGGACCAGGGACATTAGCACTATGTAAGCTGTTAACAGTGGCTACTCTTCAGTTAAAATAACAAGATGTTTGAGTTATAGCTTTTGTGGTTTTTTTTTAATATTTAGTTTTCAGTCTAATCTTTCATGTTTCCTTGCCTTCCTCCTTTCTTCTTGCTGTTGTGATCATTGACTGTAGTACACAGACCTTCTTGATCCACTAATCCCCAGTAGGTTTCCTGTTTGATTCCCCTGAATCCCATGGCTGTTGTTTCTTAAGGTAAACACAAAAAAGAAACTGCTCTTAGGGAAAAGGACGGTAGGTGCCAACGCCCGCCACGTAAAAACTCTTTTCAGGCACTCATTTTTAAAAGCATGGCTTGTTTTTCTCTGTTTGAGTGTGGTATACACATCATGTGCAAGGATATGATACTGCGTGAACTCTGAGAAGTTAAGAGTGAAACCCGATCCAGACCCAAATCTTAAAAACACATGGGAGGCTTGGGAGCCAGCTCAGTGGATAAAATGCTTGCATTATAAATATGAGGACCTGAGTTCGAGTCCTAGAACCCATGTTTAAATTTAAAAACAAAAACAAACAAACAAAAAAAACCCAAAGCACTGTGCCATGCATTTGGAATCTCAGTGTTGAGGATGGAGATAGGTGGAGTCCTGATGCTCCTAGCTGCCTGGAAGACAGTAGTCTTCTCCTGTTTGCCTTCAGATCAAGATGTAGAACCCTTGGCTCCTCCAGCACCATGTCTGCCTGGACACTGAAATGCTTCTCATCTTGACGGATGATGAACTGACCCTTTGAACCTGTAAGCCAGCTCCATTGAAATATTGTCCTATATTATAAGAGTTGTCTTGGTATTGTGCTGTGACTATACACAGTGCATATCTCAGGGTCCATGAAATGGAGTAATTTGGGCAATACTGTTATGACAAAAAAAAAATCACTTAGAACAGGTGATGTTTTATCAATAAATTTTCTAGGAGGTTTTTTTCTGATGCATGCAGTTGAAATATATTGTGAGACAATAGACTAAAAAGTATTTTTCTCTTTCAATAATATAGCAATTATTTGCCTGCCACTTATTTCTTCAAGCATGAGGGTGAGTTAACATTTCCCTAACTTTTTTATAGTGTGTGTGTGTGTGTGTGTGTGTGTGTGTGTGTATGTGTTTTCATGCGTGTATGTACTTGTGCCGTAGCATAAGTTCAAGGACAGCCTGTATGTGTCAGCTTGTTCCTTCAACCATGTGAACCCAGGGTTCAAACTCAGGTTGTCAGGCCCAGTTGCAAGAACATTCGCCCTCTGAACCATCTCTCCACCACCCCTTCCTCCCCGTTTTCTTTTAAAAGGAAAGAGAATAGATTTTCGGTTCTGGGGTCCATGAGGTCCCTTTGAAATCACTTGGTTCTGGTTTTGAAGTGATGAAGACTATAGACAACATGAACACAACCCTCTGTTCACTCCAGTATAACCCATAAGAAACCAGCCAATGTGCAACGCTTGCATATGGTCTGCAGGCCATGGTTGTCCATGTATAATATGAAGGAAGGGAGAAAGTAGAAATGGATTCTGCCCCTCTTACATCAGAAAACACATTTTTCAACAATTACTAAATTGACCTTTCAGTATCCTTATCTTAAAATTCCCCCATTGAAACAATACAGTTCAGTAATTTCCAGAACACACAAAGGTTTATACAATCAAGATTACCTCTGATTGTAGAATAGCTCATCAGCTTAAGAAGGAACCCCATACTCTCCAGCTATTGTCCCCCTATTCTCTCATCTGCGCACCACCACCACTACCTCGGCCTTAGCAAGCATTAATTGCAGACTGCTGTATCTATCTAAAGGGTGGCCTATCTTAGGCATGTCCTGGAAGTAGAACCATAAGACACATGGCCTTCTATGACTGGATTCACTCACTAAAGGAGAACAGTTTCAAGGTGCATCGCATTGTAGCATATGTACCAGTATATTATTGTCTTTGTGTCCAAATACTATCTTATTACATGATCATGTTGTATCTATTCAGTTAACGGTCCTTCGAGTGAGTTAGAAAATACTTTTTAATCTCTTAGCCTCTTCAGTTATCAATACCTTAAAGCTCAGAAGTAAACCTGTATACACACACACACACATACACACACACACACATACACACACACACACACACACACACAGCATCTCTCAAGCAGAAATTTTGAAAACAGGACAAGTATGATTAGTTTTCAACTATATATTTTAGACACATTTATTTTATGTATATGGGTGTTCTCTCTACACGCATGTCTGTGTATCACGTGTGTCTGGTAAACATGGAGATCAGAAAAAGAGATTGGGTCCCTTGGAACCGGAGTTGCAAATAGTTGTGAGCCATTATGTGGGTACTGAAAATTGAACTCAGATCCTCTGAAAGAGCAACAAGTGCATTTAACCACTGAACCATCTCTAGCTCTACCTTCAAATTCTTCTAAAGGTGGTGGTCAATTTTTTATGGTCATAAAATTGATGAATGATTTAGCAAAGAGACATATTTCTAGCCTTTACCTGCATGCCCACATAAAATTAATGATAGAAAATGCTTGTTTCAGGATTTTGTTTTCTTTATTGCAATTTGTGATGACTAATCTACATTGTCTAATTTAATTGCATTTAGAATTACTTAGGAGGCAAACTTCCATGTAAGTGTCTGTGGAAGACCTACCCTGAATACAAAGGTACCGTCCTATAGTTTAGTGCCCCAGGATAAATAAAAACTGCCATGAGAAACAGTGAGCTGAGCTCCAGAACTCAGCTCTCTGGTTCCTGACTGCAGTCTACCTACCTTCTGCTCTTGGAAACTGCCTTCCCCGTTGGGATGGTCTGTACCCTCAAAATTGAAGCTTTTTTTGACAAGGTGGTTTTGTAAGGTATTTTGTACAGTGATTAGAAAAACAATGGAATTACAACAATTGTTTGGGTCTGAGAGATGTAGTGCAGTTTGTCCGGTGCACCATATATAAAACTCAATTGGGGCACCAATCACATACATAAATGTGCATGCACACCCAGAGTTTTTGTCACTAACACAATTTTTTACTATTTATCATAGTATTTCGCAATTCATTCTAATTTCAAATAAAGGACATGTAGCTCTACATAAAATGTCAAAAGTTACACATTTTGCATTTCATAGCATTTATGTTTTACTCTTTGTATGTATGTGTGTGCACACATGTGTGCATATGAATACATATGCATAGGTGTGTACATATATGTGAATGCCTGAATTCTCCCTCCATCTCTTGGCATCTTATTTTTTTTTTTTTTGAGGTATGATCTTTCTCTAAACCTGGAGCCATTTGGCTAGGCTGCCTGGCCAATGAGCTTTAAGGATCGACCTGTCTCTGCTTCCCCCAGACTGGGTTTTCAGATGCATGCCTTTAATCCCAGAACTCAAGAAGCAGGAAGGTAGATGGATCTCTGTAAGTGCAAGGCCATCCTTTGCTACATGGTGATTTCCAGGCCAGCCAGGGCTACATAGCAAGACCACATCTAACCAACAAACAAACAAAATCCCGAATCTAATGCATGTCTTTGTACCCAGCTTTTACATGGGCTCTGGGGATCAGAACATAGGCACTTTATAGTCTGAGCCACCTCCACAGCCCTTATATGTGTGTTCCATCCTTATCCCAACAGAAGCACCATATGAAGTTAACTGCTATGGTGTTATTTCATATCTTGATATAAGCAAATTTTACTAGTTATCTTTGGAACTCAGAGCTTCCATAACTGACTTTATACTAATTTGAAGCCTTGTAAGTTTCCATGATGCTGGATCCATCAAAATCCTGTGTTCCAGAACATATTAGAGGTGATATGTGATTAGGGAGGGAGAAGAGAAATATATATAATGACTATATATGTTTACAAACACATATACACACATATGTGCTTAATATATGTGTATATATGTCTATAATGGGAGGCTGCAGCAAGTAGATCTTGAGTTTGAGGCTAGCCTAGATTATGTAACAATGATTGACAATGGTGACTGCAGATTGTCAGAGTGCAGAGCTTTCTGAGACACCCTAACAGACTACAGCCCCTGCAGCTGTCGTCGGATCCAGTTTGCTTGGATCCCGGAGTGCCACACACCTTCACTGGAGGCTCACTGTTTCGTAATTGGACAGAATGAAATTGGCCTTCTGCTCTCTGACTTCATGAAGGTTCTAAGATACTCTTAAATGAGTAGTCTTCACCCCAGAGGGAGCCAGTTGTCCATGACCTTTGGAAATTGTGGGTTTAGATTTGGTCATTGACACACAACGTTCCCTACTATGTTCCCTAGAGCTAGTGCGTACACCTCTTTCAAATCTCAGCCTATGTAGCTTTATCGGCTAATGATACCAATGTGGATGGGATTTGGGATGCTCTGGCTGTAAACCGTCTGCACTTTTCAATCCTTAGCTGAACAAAGTCATAATTGCAAATCCCCTGGTTTCTAATGTCACTGATAATGGGGTCTTCCAGTGTGAAGCTGGGCTCAAAGGTCCAGATGCTGTCTGTGAGAGTTCTGAGTTTTCAGAGGAGAGGGAACTACTTTCTAAGCCCAATTTTTGCATACTCTCTGTGGCAGCTCATAACTTCCATGTGTAAATTTAATTACCTGAGCTGAAAATGTTCATGGTTCTCTTACTGGCCAGCTCTGATTTGCCTTTGAAACTCCATGTCGGGTTACATCACAAAGAAGAGTGGACCTAGCACACTTAGAAGGCCAGCAGGCTCTGAATGGAGCCGTTTCAAGTTGCTCTCCAGTGGAAACGACTGATGACCCAGGAGCCCCAATGTGAGCACAAAAATACATAAGAATCATTCTCGCTTCTTCATTTCTCTCCAGGTACCAAAACTAAACTACCAAACTCTCCCCTAAACTACCAAATCGAAAAACTTTAAAACCTAAGCTCAAATGATTCACATCCCTTCTTTGCTTTTGTTTGTTTGTTTGTTTATTTTAAGTATATTTATTGTGTTTTTAACAGAAGGCCCTTCCTGGCTAACAGAAAGATTGCGTATTAACTGAGTGAAAAAACCTTTCTCACTGAAGGTATGTTAAGGTCTGAAAATACACTAGACTTTTCTAAAGATCACAAATTAGCAACACTGGAAACGAGCAAATTTTTTTAAGAGGAAAAAAATGAAAGAAAAAAAAGAAGCTTTTCTTTGAACATAAGGTTCTTCAAAGACATTTTGAGGGGGATTAAATCTCTCTTGCACCTTTAAGCTCTGTCTTCGCTATCAATAGAGTTTGCTGGAGATGGAAGCCATTCGGGGTGACACACCCTACACTTATTTGGGGAATGTGATTTTCCATCCTGCCATTTCCTGGCACCCAGACAAGTGTTATAAAAATATGTCATCATAAGCAGCCTAGAATAAATACTCCAGTCCTCAGGGTTGTTTATCATTTCTCAAATGTCTTCCCCGCTTGTACAATCTTAGCTCTTTGTTACATTTGGGGAGAGTAGGTTGTTTATAATACTCTGGGATGGCCAACCCACAGGTCATTTCATGTAAACCAGGCAGCGTTAGAACTCAGGGCAATGTGCCAGGTGGCTTCCATGAGGCCACTTTTAAACAGATTCCAGGATTGAAAGTCTCACCACTGATCAATTTTAAATCAGCCCACATGTTTCATTTTATTTGATAGAATTATTTTTTCATGGACTGTTGTCTTCTTGGCCAGTAGATGAAACTGAATGATGTCCTCGTGTGGAAGTTAAAAATACACAACTACATCAATGTTATGACATCAAGTACTCACTGAACATGTTTAGGTCTAGAACACCACCAAGGTACAGACAAATAAACTCAGAGAATGTCTGGCAGGGTTCAGGAGCTGAGGGAGGGACAGATTCTGACACTGACCAGCTCAATCATGTCATGTAAGTCCTAAATCTTATCACTAGAATGCCACCTTCCTTTTATGGTGAGGCTTTTAGTCCAGCCTCTCTGTGTTTTGTGACAACACTGGGTACACAGAGTATATTTAGCACATAACTAGATCTGGTTATTTTAATTCTCAATATACAAGGCTTGTATGACTCTAAATCTAGATTTCTTTTTATATGTTTCATTATCCTATATTTCTCATTAGAAAAGTGCAAGGATTCTGGCCATCTGGAGAACTTTTAGTAGATATTATCTTGAATCAACTTGCAATGGATCGGTGAACTTTTACTGAAGATAGAGACTGTCTACACATGTGTGTATAAACAAGCCCACCAGCCACGACATATGTGTGTAAACATTACCCCCCATATAACAGGACGTCTGCCACACCAAGGATCTGGCACTTCATGTGACCTCAAAGTGTTCCTACAGTCTCATTTGCAACGACAGCCTGTTTCATGCATTCAATAAATAACAATACTTCGCTTTCGCATTGTTACGGCCCGCCTTTTGAAACAGTTCCCGTAGCGAGGCTTTGCCAGTACAAAGCTGGCTTTTTACGTGGTTTGTCTGTAACCAGGCAGATTTAGAACTTTTACTTCCGTAGACTGTGCTAAAAAGCAATTCGAGGCGACTGAAAATTCTCAGGCAGCTGATTTTGCAACGACGCTGAGAGGGCACAAGCCCTGCCGCTCTAAGCTAGTTGCTTTCTTCAGAGAGGACACAGTACCTGTGGTAGAGTCTCTGTGCAAGTGGCTTACTGCCACCGTCACCAAACCCTCCAACCGTCGGGTATTAACATGCTTAATATTGTTAAGTAGTTTTTTTTTTTAATGATATTTGGAAGTTAGTCATTTGGGGGTGATCCGCCCGCCAATATATATTATGGTGAACGTATATTGACCTTCCTCAAGGAGAGCCAAGGCACTCATTGGCCCAGCCACACTAAAGAGAGACTGAATTTCCCATTTGGACTAGGTGGCCACAGGCTTTTGAATTCTGCTCCCCAGGTGAGTTCAATTAAAACCGAAGAAGGGGAGGGGAGGGTGAGAAGGAAGAGGAAGAGGAGGAGAGCAGCAACTACTTTGTCACCAGACTTCATTCCTAAAACCTAGGCATGAGTCAACTGAGAAGTGACCATTACTCTCATGTGCCTACTCTGCACCCTTGAAGTGCACCACTGTGGGTCTTGATATTGACCCTAAACAAAACACATGGGAAAACCTCTTCTTTTCTCAGAAAGAAGTCAAAACAGACTGCACATACACAGGGATGGGAGAGACGCATCCAAAAAAAAAAAAAAAAAAAAGAGTGGGGAGGAGAGAAATGTTTGCGCACGCATTCTTCGTTCCATCTGGCACACGATGGATGGGAGCACACTTATTTGGGCAAATGTTGTGCTCACATTCCCTACACTGCAAAGCCTAGAGTCCTCTAGGGAATGTCCGAGCTCGACAGTGTAACGGAGCAACACACGTAGCCCAGTGTGGGCCCTACGTGCAGCGCCCAGAAAAACCTGGGCGTTTACCAAAAGGAAGTGAAGACAGACCGCAGCACACGGAAATAGCGCCCGTGCCGTTCTGCCATCTGGAACAGGGGCTCGCTTCAGGGGGAGGAGAAAGCTGCTCTCCCAGTAGTTACAGTAGATAAAGAGTGTTATACTCAAATCGTGGAGGGCCAATCAGGCTTTTCCTTCAAAATTGTCAGGATCAAGGACCTGACATATACCATGTAAAATCTCCATGAGGAAGGGGTTGGTACATCAACCATGTTTATATATGTATAGACAATGTTTTGGGGGAAACATATGAATACTGTTAGGATGGCTGGGGCTATAGCCCAGTGGTAGAGGATGTGAAAGGGCCCTGGGTTTACAGCCCATTACCAGAAATAAACAAAGTTCCTTACACATCTTTCTCTTCTAGTCTGTCCATAAAGAAATGCATTGTTGTGGTTTGTTTTACTTGTTCTACGTTTGATTTTGGTTTGTAATTAGCAACTCGGATCCACAGAAGGCAGGTTATCCCTTTCACGGAAGCCTCTTGAGGGGTTCTAACTAAAAATGGCTCTCTCTCCCTGGCTAAATTCAGATCTTCAGAAAGGAGACAGACAGTATAATCATTCCCTTCTCCCACCCCCACCCCGCCCCCACATGTCCAGGTGACTGCAATATATACAGTGAAGTTTACGAGCCCCTGCCTCTGAGACAGCGTGCAGAGCTGCTCATTCTATAGGTCGCTTTAAACAAGGTCAATGTCTCAACTTTCAAGTTTCCCCTTTGTTCTTTGCAATATGTCCTCAGTGTTAATCACAACAAGCCAAGGTGTGTGTTTCAGTCAAATCAGTTCCCATCTGTGGATTGACCCGAGGACACGGAAAGGCAAAGCAGCCTAAATGGAATGTGTGCCCTACTAGGCAGAATAGAAAATGCCTCTTGCTGGTTCAATCTGCACTTTCTGGAGACTCCCAGGTTCTCCAAAAATAATAAGAGGCAGAGGGTTGACAATCCTCTGGAGTTCCTAGAACGTGTTATCTAAAGTGGACCAGGCAATGGTGACTCTTCCCAGCTCAGCCGTTAATTGAGCACATTAAATGGCCACTTGCCTTAACAGTGGTACTGTCGTGACTTGGTTGGTTGTCCACCCCCGCCACCCTTGCCACCCCCCTGACCCCAGGCACACTGTAGCCTGTAACATTTATTACTCATTTCACAGAGGACTAGAAGAGTCAGGCACTCCCCAAGTAAGAGATGATAAATGTTTAAGAAGAGAAAAGTGCTAGTTACCCACATTTGATCATTGCTTATTGTGGATATCAAATTATCTCAGGGTAGCCCATAGAAATGTATAATTATCATTTGTCAATAAACGGGAAGATTGGCATGACCCTTGGTGCCAGGAGTCCTGGGGATCCGCAGAGCTGTGTGTTTTGTAGACTTGCAGGGGGTTTGCTGTTGCTCTGTTGCAGGGGGTCTGTGGAAATAACTAAATAAAGTTGGAATCAGGCTTTGGGAAATTCATTCTGCCTCAAACAACCTGAGAAATGACCAAGGGCGGGCTGAGATGGTTAAGGTGTGGCCCTCTCCCTATCTCCCCTGGCTGGGTAGTTTCACTTTCGTCTGAGCAAACAGGACTCATCCATCTAACACGTAGAATAAGACAATGAATATTCAAGCCCAGTTCTGAGTTTTGGCAGAATCCAGCAAAGTGAGCAGAAATCCTTTTCTTCTCACCTCCCCTGGGGTTTGAAGACTCTCCCTTGAAAGGCGTTGGAGATGGCTCGGCAGGAAAGCCAGCCCCAGCTTCCAGAAGCTGCTTTGGTCTCTTTATGTATATTAGAACAATTAACATCTAGTTTCACCATACAAAGGACTTTCTTTCCTTTTATGTTTTAGTTCTTAAAATTCCCAGAATGGTGTACGGTGAAACTGTTCACTTGAGAAATTAAGTACCGTATGTGATAAGACAGTTGGATGAAATTTTTAAGCTGTCATTAAAAATGATTATAATTAGGACAAACTACAAGAAAATGCTTTAAAATTGAGACCCGGGTGAATTAAAAATTAAGGGGTATATTATGTATTATCATGTTGAAGGGCTGGGTTTTACTCATCTAACAGCCATTAACACTAATGTGGGTTGCCTGTGTAAAATCCCCTCTAAGCGAGGAAGGCCCGCTCTCATCTGTTTTCCCTGAACGACAGCATGCTAACAAGGAAATAACTCTGTTCTCCAAGGGACACTGCAAGGAGAAAGTGTAAACCGTTTCCCCTGCCCCACCCCATGTGCTCTCTT
This sequence comes from Mastomys coucha, assembly GCF_008632895.1. NCBI lineage: Eukaryota > Metazoa > Chordata > Mammalia > Rodentia > Muridae > Mastomys > Mastomys coucha. The sequence continues at coordinate 92,575,596 of NW_022196903.1, forward strand.
CCAAAGAGTCTTTTCAATCTTGAGAATATTTCACATCAAGACTGGATTTTTGTCTCATCCTGAGACGTGTTCCAGAACCATCCAGCATGGTCGAATTTATTGCCTAGGAGGTGAAAGTTTCTATTTACATTGAGAGAAATGAGAGGAGTAAACAGACACAACTGGTATCTAAGGTTACAGAGGCCAAGAGAGTAAACGAGGCAGGACAGGAAACTGGGTCTCCCTGCTTCCATGACCCATGGCTCTCTCCACATTGCCCTCCTCTGTTCTTCTATCCCCACAGTACCAACTAGAGCTTGCGTTTGTGAGACATGCCGCTCTTTGGTGTAGACATCACGGAAACATGCCTTACTTTCCTGTGTGAAGGCATCATTAGGTTCTCACTATGCGGACACAGAGCACCCGATTCACCAGTGTCCATTGTGTGAGCCCAGAAAGTGTCCTCTTATCCAGCAGCAGGGGAAATGGAGGCTCAGAGGCTTTGCTCAAATCAGCTTCTCCAAGAAGCCAGTATAAATTACATGCGGCGATTTGAAGGAATGATTTGATTCAGGGTGAAAAATGCCGGTGTTTGTATAATTTAAACAAAATGAAAACTTTCTAAGCCTATTTCAATATGAGAATTACCCTAACATCGTTCGGCATGTAAAGTAATAAAAGCCTTATTTATCCTAATAGATTTTCCCAGTGGCAAAATAAAGAAATAAAACTCTGCATGGAAACCTAGCCAAGTGCTCCATCAGACCTCAATTCTGGTCTTGGCTCGTGTGTGTGTGTGTGTGTGTGTGTGTGTGTGTGTGTGTGTGTATACGCGCACATGCATGCGTGCATGCATATATATGTGCATCATGTGCATGCCTGGTCCACACAATCTTGGATCCCCTGGAGCTGGAGTTACAGATGGGTGTGAGCCATCATTTGAGTTCTGGGAATCCATCCCTAGTCCTCTACATGAGCAGCAAGTACTCAGAACCATTGCACTATCTCTCTAGCCCTCAGCCTTTCTGGCGGCTTTCTCTCCAGTGCTGGGTGAACCCGGGCATCTACCTCAGCCGCAGTTTACTCATTGTGGAAGGAAGGGAGTAGATTGAAATATCATCTAAGCTGAACCTTTAGCTCATAAACTCTGTACCTGATTTATGAGTATAACTATGTTTATAATAAACAGCTGTTTATTTATGTTATTTAAATTCATTCTAACAACAAGTGGTATAGTACACATGTCTATACCTACATAGTGTATATATGCATGTGTTTATTAGTGTGTGTGTATGTGTGCAGGTACAGATATGGAAGTCATGTATGTGCAAGCGCATGCGTGTGTACATACCACTACAGGTGTGAAGGCCAGAGGTTAATACTAGCTATCATCATCAATCACCCCCCATCTTGTTTTCTGAGACAGAGTCTCTCACTGTATCTGGAGTTTGCCATCTCAGCTGGACCTCTGACTAGCAAGCACCAGAGATCTTCTTTCCCCTGGCCTCTTCCCCTACATTCAAATTACAAGCACGCAACCTGCACCCAGTCTTTTTAATAATGGTTCTGGGAATCGAACTCAGATCCTCCGGCTTGTTGCTTTTCTCTTGTTGATGGGCTCTTACTGTTCCATAGCCTTGAGAATGCTGTTCTGAGCCACTGATCTGGGTGCTTGGATCAACACACTTCTAAAAACAATGGCTGTGTTTCAGACATGAGACACGGGTATAACCTACCCACCTCCTGCCCCAGCAACCTGGCAAGGCTTCAAGATCAGCAAAGAACCCTACACCAGCCCTTACTACGCAATCCCCAGGAGTTGCCAGACACCAAGGGAGCTGATGCCAAAACATCCAGGTGGGGAAGAAAAATTAATAAATTATAGGGATATTTTATATATACAATTCCAAATATGGCTGCGTGGAGTTTGGAAACATCTGGGTGATGGATTGGAATCTTGCTTTTGCTACAGCCCTTTGGCAGACTGTAAACACAGCCTGCAAGTCCTGAGAGATAAATGGGGAGGTGGAAACTGTAAGGGGGTAGATAAAGAATCCGATTCAAAAACCAAGGCCCGTGTTGTTTGCCAAGCAAAAAACAAAATGCCAAAAATGTAAAGCGGTCCAAAGTTTCTTCTCTCGGAGTTAAAGAGGCAGGAGCACAGGTAGCTAAAATTAGAAGCTATTTGCATACGCTGTCATCGATTAGATGTAAAGTTGGGGAAAATATTTTTTTTCATTTTTAGTTTGTATTTGTTTGAACGGCCTATTAACACTCTGTTGGTTACAGCTTTCTCTGACTGATTCTACAGATGAACTAAGATTTGGGGCACCAAAGAGCTATTTTCTGAAAATAATATTCAAAAGTGCTATTTCTTTAAAAGTACCAGATGAAGATATACGGGAAATAATACAGGCAGTTACAGTATGAATTTTAAAGGCTTTCACATCCAATTATTTGCAATAACTTAGTTTCTTTCCCAGCCTATAATAAATCATGTAGATGTAAACGCTACAAAATTTAAATACGAGTAGAGTTTGAGCAAGACAGTATATCACTAGGAATCGGTATTTTTGTTATATATAGCGCTGTTTAACATATGTAAAGTGAAATTCTCATTGATTTGGGTTTGCTAATTCAGAGTTTGTGAGCCTGGCTTGAAGTTGACTCTTCCTTGGGAAGTCATTCTTCATGGGAAGCTCAAATTAAAGGTGTAAATAAGATGGCAAATGTGATCATATGGAGTGCTTAGGAGTAAATTTAAAGAGCTCGGAGTGCCATTTGCATACAAAATCGTTATGCTAATTATACGTAATTCTTATTAAAGTAGGTCTACTAAAATGATCTTTCAGGCAAGTTCCCTGAGTGAATTTGAGTTATGGAATGTGCTAGAAAGAAAGAATTCAGCTTCTTTAAGAGACTGTATTCTCTAATTCAAAATTTTAATGGATTGTACCTTGCCTTCCTGATAATTGTTAACACTTTGCTAGCAGTTTCTCTTTGGTTTCCAACTCTCTTTTGACAAAGTTGAAGTCATTCATCTAAAGCACAGAATTATGTTGGAATTTCTTTTATCTCTAAGCATCAGATTAGTGATGCTTTTAGGACATAACATTATCTTATAATTCCAGTGATTAGAACTAACATATAAGTTAGAGGAAAAGAGAGAGTAAGAGAAAGAAGGAAGGGAAGGAGGGGGCGAATGAGGAAGGGAGGAAGAGGGAAGGAGAAGCAGGGAGAGAGGAAACATTTTCTAGCAAGTACTAGCCACTCTTAATTGGTAGTCTCTTGTAGTACACGGACTTAAGGATTAAAGCTTGTTAGTGAGAGTCCAATGAAAAAGCAGAGAAGGCAGAGAAGGTTAAGTACTGGACAAGTGGTTAGACCCACCGACAAGGAAGTATCTGTAGGCCAAGAGACACTGACTGTTTGATCACAGGCATTTATGCTGAAGGCCTAGTTGATACAATGTTGAAATGGCAATTTGGGAAATGCAGCTGGTATTGAACTCCATCTGAGCAGAAATGATGCTTGAAGCTCCCTTCCTCAATGTGCACTGCACACACACACACGTGTACACACATGCATATACACTCACACACTCACACATGTACACACGCACTCACACACACTGACATACAAACATATACACACTCACACATATACATACATACATACACACATATATACACATGCACACACATAAATACATATATTCACATGCTACACATATTACACATACTCACACACACATACACACACATATTCACAGACAGACACACACACACCTTAGTTTTACCTTCTGAGAAAGGCTCACCCTATTCCAGCAGTCCTGAACCACCACCTGCCTCCACCTATCCTTGCTGACTGAAGACCCCTCTACCTCTTTCTCCAAGCTTCCAGAGCGCTCTCCTGGCTCTTTCGTCCTCTGCTCTGTTACACACATTGCTTTGAGTTTTGTTCTCATCAGTACATACCCTCACTGGGGCAGGACTCTGAAAGGAACCGTGCAGTCTGTCTTTTCCACTTTTGGTGCTGAGGCTGAGTTAGACGGGACCTCACTTTCTGGTCCCCTGCTTCCCCAAGCTGGGTAGCAAGGGGCTTCAGTTCTCTATGTGACATTCTCCTTGTAAGCCTAGCTCCTTCCTAGCCTGTCTTGGTAGCAAGATAAGGATGTGGATTTATTCTTTCTGAGTCCTCTTGCTTCAGCATTGAACAGTGGTTTTCTGTTGTGATGTTTTAATGGTTTCTTGTAAGTTGACTAATGGATCATGAACATCTTACCTTTCTTGGGACTAACTACAAACTGGACTGGGGACACTTATCTTGCCCAAATCACTCATCTAGACCAAATTTAAATGAGAAGTGCCTAATGTTACAAGCATCATCCAGAATAGCAGCATCTAAAGCCAAGAGCACCAAGAAATTTTAATTGCTGGGCCTAGTAGTACCAGCAACTCAGGAGACTAAATCAGAGGACCCCTTGGGTGTGCTGGTTCAAGGTCATTGTGGGAAACAGATTGAGAGTCAGTTTCAAAAAGAAGAGGAGGGGGAAGAAGAAGTACAGGGTGAGAAAGAGAGAGAGAAAACACAAGAAGAGATATAGCAAGAGAGGGGGAAGGAATAAAAAAAAAAAGGAGAAAAAATCCTAGCTGTATAGCCAAAGGATTTCTCTCTGTGAAGTGAGTTCTTGTGCCCACAAGATGACTCATCTGTAAAGGTGCTTGTGAGAAAGCCTGACAACCTGAGTTCAGTTCCCAAGACCCACACAGTTGCCCTCTGACCAGTCCCTCCAAGTTGCCTTCTGACTTCAGCATGCATATCATAACAGGTGCAGAACCAGTCAGTACACATGTGCATAAACCATGTGCCAGCACACATGTGCATAAGAGACACACAGCACAGAGAGAGAGAGAGAGAGAGAGAGAGAGAGAGAGAGAGAGAGAGAGAGAGAGGAAAGGGAGCGAGCCTATTGTCTAGCTATTTTGCTGTTTGTTTTCAGCATTGTTCCTTTCAGGTGCCTGGTCTCCAGGATTCTTAAGACCACTGACCTCTGTGCTCACCTCTCAACAGATGACCCAGCTGGAGAAATGATTTGCCCTGCTCACCTGCTCAGGTTTTGGATGCTTCAGAGATGCCTAGCCACAAACTATAAGCCAAACAAAGAAGGAGCCGACAGCATTGGTGTCTGCCTGATCAGTGTGCACAGAAAGCAGCAACACTAGTGGCATCGCCCCTAACCTTTGTGTTCCGAGAGAGATACAACAGCCAAAAACCACACCTTCTGAGCCAAGACTCAGCTTTCCCAGTGAGTCTGGAAAGACCCATCTTCTCCATCATGTCCAAGTCCTGATTACTATGAGACTTGGAATAACTCCCTTGCTTATTCGCCTTTTGTAAACCCCTTCCTTTTCTTTCAGATGATGTCATTAATGAAAGAGACTGAATAAGTTATCTCCTTCGTTCTCTCATGTGCATTGTCTTCCATGGTAGAAAAGTTCATTGAAAGGCAGGGGAGGTGTCTCAATGGATAAAGTGCTTGCTGGGAAACCATGAGGTCTCACTTGAGTGTGATGCTGATGGCCTTGTATAGAACAGGGCACGACGGCCACACTAGCCTGTAACCCTGATGGGTTTGTCCCTGGAGTTTGCTGCTGGCCTGTCAAGCTGAATCAATGGGCTCCAGGTTCAGAGAAAGAGCCTATCTCAGGAAATATAGGAAGAAAGGAGATTGAGTCCAAGATCTGATGTTAACCTCTGGCTTCCACATGTATATGCATATACACATGCACACATCCAACACAAAGAAAATGTCATCAAAGACATCCAAGACCATGTATATCAGTTAGGATATGGCCAGGAGGAGTGAGCATTTTCAAAGTAAAATCCATATTCACAATTCTACAGACTACACCAGTGATTATTGTTCAAGATACAGGGTATGTCTACATATTCTTCAGATGTTCAATACATGTAAGAAATGCCAGCTAGCCTAGCTGAGGCTTTATAGACACTGCCTGGAACTCTATGGTCCTCGTTAGTGTTATTTTCCCCTGCAAATCACAATTATTAACACCCCCTAAAAGAAAAAAGAAAAAAACTTGAAATCTTCCTATTTGGCTGTTTATTTCCTATATACAAAATTGAATCACTTGTTCCGTTGAAAAAAATGGGGGTGGGGGAGTGACTAGTTGTTCCCTTCCCCCTGCTCATTGCTAAAACGATGCCAGTACTGATGTGGCGTCCAGGCCAGTTCCTTGTGCAGAAGCGTCCCCTCCCTACCTGCACTCCCTGTGTTTCATCCGTACCGAGAATGAGAAAAGATAGGAAGATAAAAAGAAGAGTGCAGAAAATGTAGAATTGGAGTAAAATATGTAAATTGGAAAGCTAAAGTATTTCCCTCCATCATTGAAGATATGATCAGAAAGGAGGCCCCATCTCTGCCATCCTGTATCTCTGAATTAAAAGTACAGAGAAAGTAAACCCACCTCTTGACTAATAATATCCAGCCTAAGTTGCTTATGTCCTCTGTGTCAGTCAAGTCCTGTTTTCAAAAAAACTGCTTCCAGAACACTCTATCTTAAGATGAGCTGTTAATTCCGTAGCTTTTAATAACTGACAACTCCACTTATAAACCCAGGCTGTACATAAATTGTCAGCATCCAAATTTGCCCAGACAAACAGAACTGAGAAAAAAACAAAAATAACATGAAGAAAAACTTATTAACAGCTGTTAAATAACAGCACCAGTGTTAACTAATAAGAGGAATCGGGGAGTCCAGAAAGGCCCTGCAAGGGGTTCAAGTCGGCACAGGTCACTTTGGAGCGGTCACCACACTTTCTAGTCTTCCAAACTGTGGCCCTCTTTCAAGGGCCTTGCATTGAGGAGCCGAAAGGAAGGCCTTTCAAAGCTAATTCTGAAATGGTCAAGAGAAATGAAGAGTCGAGGGAAAATGTTGAGAGAAAGTAACTGTCTAGTTACTCTCTTCGCTCTCACACATTTATGGTCATGATTTTATTTGATGAGAACTAGAGAATCATTCCAAGTCCAAAAAATGGAGAATCTTCTTCTCCCTCTTCAATGCTGGCCAACATGGCCCAAACCCTTCGGCATCTCCTGCAGAGCTGAATGAATTGAAGGCAGCTGGAGATGTGAGCCCTATGGAATGTAGAGGTGGGGCTCACAAGCAAAAGGATCAAGAGCTGGGGACAAGCATAATAGCGCTAGAGAGAAAAATACAACATGGGATGTTAAAGTCTAACATTTTCCAGTTGCCTCATTCACAGAAAGCAAAAATAAGAACAGATGACCTCAGTTTTAATGCATTAACCTAGCCAATAGAATGACATTTAGTTTCAACAGATAAACAATTAAGTCCCTGATAAAATGGTGTTACCTGGATGTGATGATGTTCTCTTGTAATTCCAGCACTTAGAAGATGGGGAGCATAGTCAGGAGGAAGTGAAGGTCTACATCAGCTACTTGACATGCTGCCGAGGTTTTGTTGACTTGACACAAGCTAGATTCCTTATAGAAGAATGGACCTCAGTTGTGAAAATGTCCACACTAGATTGGTCTGTGGGAAAGCCTGAGGTACATCTTCTTGATTGATGATGCTAGGATGCCAAGTCCATGATGGGTAGTGTACCTCTGGGTAGTTAGTTCTAGAAGTGTATAAGAAAGCAAGCTCAGCAAGCCACGAGGATGAGCCAGCCCTTAAGCAGAGATTCTCCATGGCCTCTGCATCAGTCCCAGCCTCCAGGTTTTTGCCTAGATTCCCTGACTTCCCTGGATGATGGACTAAGATCAAATAAACCGTTTCCTGTGCTTCTTTTGGTCATGATGTTTATCACAGCAATAGGAAACCTTAAGATACTTGCTAAGTTTGATGCTAGTCTATGCTACAAGATACCCTGTCTTAAACATATGTGTGTATAAAAATATACATATTACATATTATAAAGTATATATATATGCATAGATATATATGCTTTATGTTTTTTTAATATACTGTCTTCAAAGTCTAGTATGTATGCTTAGTGTTCTATTGCCATGAGGAGATATCATGACTAAGGCAACTCTTATAAAGGAAAGACTTTAATTGGGATTTGCTTACAGTTTTAGAGAGTTCATGATGTTGATAGAGGCATGGCACTTGAGCAGTGGCTGAGCTATTTACATCCTGATCCACACAGCATTCAGAGAGAGATACTGGACTTGTGTGGGCTTCTGAAACCATCCTTTAAAAAACTCTCAATTTTGTTGCTAATGGTTTTTTGGAATTATTATTATTATTATTATTATTATTATTATTATTATTATTATTATTATTATCTGTGTGTGTACCTAAGTGCAGGTACATGCCCAGGCCAGAAGTGACATATCCCGCTGGAGTTGGAATTTCAGGTGGTTTGAGCCACCTTATCAAATGCAGATGTTAGGAATTGAACTTGTAATGTCTAGAAGAGCGGTATGTGCTCTTAACTGCTAAGCCACCCTCCAAGCCCTTGATTGCTAATATTTTAACAGGTATCATAAAATATAATCCTGCAAATGCAACACAGTTATGTTTCATAAGGAAAATATTTTATACTGCTTTAGACTTTAAGTCTGTAGATCAATTATAATGTAATTGAATTTTTATATTTTTTTAATTATAATTACTTTATTTCTATTCCCCTTCCATTCAACCCTTCCATGAGCCACCCACTTGCTCTTATCAGATTCATAGCCTTTTTGTCTTTAATTAGTATTACAAAAATAGATATAGATGGTATAGACAGACACAGATAGAAATATAGATATTGATGGTATAGATTCGGCTCTTACAATATTGACTCCCTTTTCTGCTGTGATTCCTGAGCCTTAGTTACATGACTTACGTAGTAGATGTGTCAGTTGGGACTAGAATCCACAACTCTTCTTTTGGATGAGTTTTAGTTTTTTTTGTTTGTTTGTTTGTTTGTTTTTTTTACAGTCTCTGCTGCAAAGAGAAGTTGGTGAGGGGTGTTTGTGGTTTTAAAGGTAAATAATTTACAGTACAGTTAATAATTATGTTGCCTTAGTAAAGAACCTGTTTTAGATTCTTCTTCAAGAACCATGACTTCACTAAGCCCTGGGTAGGTGCCAGGTTACAAGGCATGATTTGTGTCTTGTTGAGCAGGTCTTAAGCTGTTGGTTACCACCAAGGTATGCATGCCACTATTGAACCCTTAGGGTTATGGTGTTGTACAGATCATTGCTGTAGTTCATAGTCATCATAGCTGGGTAGGACTATTGGCTGCTTCCCTTCTTTGAAATCTTTCATGGCCCCTTCTGGTACCGTGAAAGCTACATCGTACGGAGGAGGCATTTAGGGTAGCTCCTGCTCAGGGTGACTGGGTTATATGTTTGAAGTGAATGATGTCTTCAGCAATAGGAACTTACCTTCCACCTCTGGAGACAACCAAGGTTGCAAACAATAGCCTACAATGATACCAACAGTGTAATAGCCATGACTAAAAACTGTACAAAGTGGTCTTGGGGTTTCTATTGATAGCTATGGCTCTCAGTTTTGGGGGAGGAGGAAGTATTATTAGCTCAGATGGAAAATATTATCTAAATTATATATACATAAATATATTCTACAAGTAAACTTATATATACATTTTAAATATATTTTTATTAAATATATTTACTATATCTAACTAATCATCCTATTCTATATATATAAATTAGTATGGTTAATTAAGATATAATTAATATTAATACAT